>NC_086318.1:240105379-240230379 GCF_036172605.1 Pelobates fuscus
CACCACCAAAACTAGCACCACAGCCGCTTTACTTGGTATGTCAGAGGAGTTATTCACACACCCGTTTGAAGAAATGAGTGATGCGCAACCATTATTGCTAGAGGATGTAGATAATAGGGATATGTCTCAGGCAGGCAGCATTAAACACATGGAGGTACGGTGTGATGATGATGATGTTGTACCCGCTGCTGCTTCCTTTTCTGAATTGTCAGATACAAGCGAAGCGGTTGATGATGACGATGCGTCCATGGATGTCACGTGGGTGCCCGCTAGAAGAGAAGAAGAAAAGGGCGAAAGTTCAGATGGGGAGACAGAGAGGAGGAGGAGGAGACCAGTTGGAAGCAGGGGGGGGTCGTCGCAAGGAGCTAGTGGCACAGTCAGACAGCATGCATCGGCACCCGGGGTCAGCCCGACAGCACGCCAATAAACGCATGCTGTGTCCACCACCAGAATGCCGTCATTGCAGAGCTCAGCAGTGTGGCATTTTTTTGTGTGTCTGCCTCTGACAACAGCGATGCCATTTGCAACCTGTGCCAAAGGAAACTGAGTCGAGGGAAGGAATGCGTGGCATTGCAGAGGAGTTGGTGACACCGCCACGAATTGCAGGCAGTCCTGCTGCCACCTCCTCTACTCCTCCTACTCCATCCTCTTCCATAACCTCCTCGGCTGAGTCCTCTTGTGCCGCTGCTTCTTGCTCCACATCAACGGCACCCCCCCAGCTCCCCAGGTACTATTCCACATCCCGGATACGGCAGTGTCACGCCGTCTTGGGTTTGACTTGCTTGAAAGCAGAGAGTCACACCAGACAAGCACTCCTGTCCGCCCTGAACGCACAGGTGGAAAAGTGGCTGACTCCGCAGCAACTGGATATCGGCATAGTGGTGTGTGACAAGGGAAAAAATTTGATAGCGGCATTGAAGTTGGGCAAGTTGACACATGTGCCGTGCATGGCACATGTGTGTAATCTGATCGTACAACGCTTTGTGCATAAGTACACAGGCTTACAGGACGTCCTGAAGCAGGCCAGGAAGGTGTGTGGCCATTTCAGGCGTTCCTACACGGCCATGGCTCACTTTGCCGATATCCAGCGGCGAAACAACATGCCAGTGAGGCGCTTGATTTGCGACAGCCCTACACGTTGGAATTCAACACTCCTAATGTTCGACCGCCTGCTCCAACAAGAAAAAGCTGTTAATGAATATTTGTATGACCGGGGTGCTAGGACAGCCTCTGGGGAGCTGGGAATTTTTTTGCCACGTTACTGGACGCTCATGCGCAATGCCTGTAGGCTCATGCGTCCTTTTGAGGAGGTGACAAACCTAGTCAGTCGCACCGAAGGCACCATCAGCGACATCATACCATTTGTTTTCTTCATGGAGCATGCCCTGCGAAGAGTGCTGGATCAGGCTGTAGATGAGCGTGAAGAGGAAGAGTTGTGGTCACCATCACCACCAGAAACAGCCTTATCAGCATCGCTTGCTGGACCTGCGGCAACGCTGGAAGAGGATTGTGAGGAAGAGGAGTCAGAGGAGGATTGTAGCTTTGAGGAGGAGGAGGAGGAGCAAGACCAAACACAACAGGCATCCCAGGGTGCTCGTTGTCACCTATCTGGTACCCGTGGTGTTGTACGTGGCTGGGGGGAAGAACATACCTTCAATGACATCAGTGAGGAGGAGGAACGGGAAATGAGTAGCTCGGCATCCAACCTTGTGCAAATGGGGTCTTTCATGCTGTCCTGCCTGTTGAGGGACCCTCGTATAAAAAGGCTGAAGGAGAACGACCTGTACTGGGTGTCCACGCTACTAGACCCCCGGTATAAGCAGAAAGTGGCGGAAATGTTACCCAATTACAACAAGTCGGAAAGGATGCAGCATTTGCAAAATAAATTAAAAAGTATGCTTTACACAGCGTATAAGGGTGATGTCACAGCACAACGGGAATCTAACAGGGGGAGAGGTGGAAGTCATCCTCCTCCTCCTCCTCCCACGACCACGCCGGCAAGGACAGGACGCTTTGTTGTTGTTGATGGAGGACATGCGGACCTTTTTAAGTCCTATGCATCGCCACAGCCCTTCGGGATCCACCCTCAGAGAGCGACTCGACCGACAGGTAGCAGACTACCTCGCCTTAACTGCAGATATCGACACTCTGAGGAGCGATGAACCACTTGACTACTGGGTGTGCAGGCTTGACCTGTGGCCTGAGCTATCCCAATTTGCGATAGAACTTCTGGTCTGCCCCGCTTCAAGTGTCCTGTCAGAAAGGACCTTCAGTGCAGCAGGAGGTATTGTCACTGAGAAGAGAAGTCGCCTAGGTCAAAAAAGTCTAGATTACCTCACCTTTATTAAGATGAATGAGGGATGGATCCCGAAGGGACTGACACTGGGCGATACATTTGATTAAAAAAGGCCTGATGAGATGAGCTGCCTTGGGCTAAAAATTGTCCACACGCTGCTGTATT
This sequence comes from Pelobates fuscus, assembly GCF_036172605.1. Lineage (NCBI taxonomy): Eukaryota > Metazoa > Chordata > Amphibia > Anura > Pelobatidae > Pelobates > Pelobates fuscus. The sequence goes on from NC_086318.1 coordinate 240,107,841, forward strand.
TTAGCTCTGAATGACATTTGACTTGCGTGACTTATCCGCCACCAACTAGGGTTCAAGCCGCCATGTTTTAGGGCACTTTCTGCCTGTGAAACAAACATCAATTTTTCTGGACGCTGCTACAGCAGCGGCTGCAACAATACCAAATTTTTCAGGCATGTGTACATGCCTAATTTTTAGGCCCACTGGTGCAAGTGGACTGATTACAATTACAGGGCCTCTAAAGAGTCCTGTATTGTTATTTGTCGTCACTACCTTCCCGCGTCGGGAGTGGGTCATTTGCGCCCCTGCTGCCTTCCTTGCATGTGGTAGCTGTTTGTCAGGGATTTGTCAATCCATATCTGCCAAGTGACCCTATGTAGGGGGAACAGTCCCTATTCTGCTCTGTGTCAGTGTGTATCATGGTCTCTGTGGACAAGGAACAGTCTCTATTCTGCTCTGTGTCAGTGTGTATCAGGGGTTTTGAGGACAGGTGTCAATCCATATCTGCCAAGTGACCCTATGTAGGGGGAACAGTCTCTATTCTGCTCTGTGTCAGTGTGTATCAGGGATCATTAGGACAGGTGTCAATCCATATCTGCCAAGTGACCCTATGTAGGAGGAACAGTCTCTATTCTGCTCTGTGTCAGTGTGTATCAGGGATCATTAGGACAGGTGTCAATCCATATCTGCCAAGTGACCCTATGTAGGAGGAACAGTCTCTATTCTGCTCTGTGTCAGTGTGTATCAGGGATCATTAGGACAGGTGTCAATCCATATCTGCCAAGTGACCCTATGTAGGAGGAACAGTCCCTATTCTGCTCTGTGTCAGTGTGTATCAGGGATCATTAGGACAGGTGTCAATCCATATCTGCCAAGTGACCCTATGTAGGAGGAACAGTCCCTATTCTGCTCTGTGTCAGTGTGTATCAGGGATCATTAGGATAGGTGTCAATCCATATCTGCCAAGTGACCCTATGTAGGGGGAACAGTCTCTATTCTGCTCTGTGTCAGTGTGTATCAGGGATCATTAGGACAGGTGTCAATCCATATCTGCCAAGTGACCCTATGTAGGAGGAACAGTCTCTATTCTGCTCTGTGTCAGTGTGTATCAGGGATCATTAGGATAGGTGTCAATCCATATCTGCCAAGTGACCCTATGTAGGAGGAACAGTCCCTATTCTGCTCTGTGTCAGTGTGTATCAGGGATCATTAGGACAGGTGTCAATCCATATCTGCCAAGTGACCCTATGTAGCAGGAACAGTCCCTATTCTGCTCTGTGTCAGTGTGTATCAGGGATCATTAGGATAGGTGTCAATCCATATCTGCCAAGTGACCCTATGTAGGGGGAACAGTCTCTATTCTGCTCTGTGTCAGTGTGTATCAGGGATCATTAGGATAGGTGTCAATCCATATCTGCCAAGTGACCCTATGTAGGAGGAACAGTCCCTATTCTGCTCTGTGTCAGTGTGTATCAGGGATCATTAGGATAGGTGTCAATCCATATCTGCCAAGTGACCCTATGTAGGGGGAACAGTCTCTATTCTGCTCTGTGTCAGTGTGTATCAGGGATCATTAGGATAGGTGTCAATCCATATCTGCCAAGTGACCCTATGTAGGGGGAACAGTCCCTATTCTGCTCTGTGTCAGTGTGTATCAGGGGTTTTGAGGACAGGTGTCAATCCATATCTGCCAAGTGACCCTATGTAGGGGGAACAGTCTCTATTCTGCTCTGTGTCAGTGTGTATCAGGGGTTTTGAGGACAGGTGTCAATCCATATCTGCCAAGTGACCCTATGTAGGGGGAACAGTCTCTATTCTGATCTGTGTCAGTGTGTATCAGGGCTGGGCTTTGAGGACAGGTGTCAATGTTAGGTGATGTCTGCCCTTTATGGATTAAAAGCAGACTCTGCATCAACTGTGCAATTTTCCATGGGAGTTTTGCCATGGATCCCCCTCTGGCATGCCACAGTCCAGGTGTTAGTCCCCTTGAAACAACTTTTCCATCACTATTGTGGCCAGAAAGAGTCCCTGTTGTTTTTAAAATTTGCCTGCCCATTGAAGTCAATGGCGGTTCGCGCGGTTCGCCGGTTCGCGAACATTTGCGGAAGTTCGCGTTCGCCATTCGCGAACCGAAAATTCCGGGTTCGCGACAACACTATTTCATAATGAGCAAGGAGGTCAGTGGCATGATCTGTAGAAAAATACACACAGTTTTATTGGGATGGACAAAACTTACTACAAAGGAACATCTGCAATTCATGATGTTGTACAGAAAAATAAGACATTTTAAGGATACTTTATTTTTTAGTACTTGTCTTTTTATCAGGGAATTCCAAAGAAATTGAAGCGAAGTAAAAATTAAATCCTACCATTTGTATGGTAAATTAAGAAATTATGGGAAATATATATGTATATATATACATTAACAGCTGAACAAACCTTAAACACATAAGATTTGATTATAACATAAGTCGGTTGAGGTGTGCTGAAACTGACTAGTGGTTAGGCCTGTAATAAAGAGGGCAAAAATTCTGAATACAACATTTTTATTTAACAAAACATACGCAAATAATTTATCAATGTTATTTTTTTTTTTTAATTCTTTATTTTTGTTGTGCATGGTATAACAATTGTATAACAATAGGCTTGTTCAGCCACAATAGCAATCACAAGCAGTAATGTAACGAACAGTTGAAACATAACGTGGCATATGAGTATACAGCACATTTAGCTTATGAATGGAGCGGAACAGACCTAATACATGCTGCTTGAGTACAATTAGGCTCAATATAGACTAGGGTTTACCACAGTAACTGATTCAATTTACTATCTAGAGTGATAGTCTTACACGTTAGGCAGATCTTACATTTCTATCTGAGTAGGAATACATAGTTCCTCGCTTGCAGTGCCTGCCAGGTAGAGTTATAATAGGTGCTGTTATCATGTAAACTAACTGTGCTGGACACCTTGAATCACTCACATTAAGACTGCTTAAGACTGCTTAAGACTTAAGCATATGTTTAATTTTGATAAATCTTTTAACATAAGACATGTCTGGTACTCTGAGGGTTTTTCAACGGTAAATCTTTTTGTTCTCAAAAACCCATAAGAAGTCAAATAGGATGATGCTTTAAAAATGATGTTAGTTTGTTTATCAAAATTAAATTTAAATGTTAAATATAAAGTTGAGCGAACCCGAACTGAAAAGTTCGGGATCGTACCGAACATCACGTTTTTTGGACCCCGGACCTGAACACGGACATATCACTGTATGTTCGGGTTGGAGTTCGGAGTTCGGCGATTTAATGACGCGTTTTGAAAGGCTGAAATTATACACATGTAACATATCCCCAGATAGCTCAGGTCTGAGCGCACATTAATACAGAATAGCGCTCAGACCACACGAATACAGTTTAATTGCCATGGAGCCAAAGTCTTTAATTACACAAACAGGCTCCATGGCATGCTATCTGGGTACCCTCATTCATACAATACAAAGTCCCGAAAGCCGGCGTTCGGCTGAAGAACTGGCGCGGGAATCAAGGAAGGCAGGAGGTTCAGCGGTGTTTGGTGAGTGAAAGTGTCCGCATTCCGCTCACTGAGTCCGGGCTGAGCATTGCTGGTTGTGCCAGAGACTGCGGAACACTGCCATCGTGTGGCAGCTAGGTGTAACCGCAACCACCCGGGAACAGTCAATTAAGCTGCGGTTAACCGCAGCTACTGGGTGGTCAATTAACGGCACATGCTAGCTGCAGGGAGATCAATTGGAGGCACACGCCAGCTTCCCGGTGGTTGCGCCTTCGTGCAGCTTTCGGTAGTTTAACAGGGGATCACATGGGGACTGTACCAGCAGGGAAATAAACCGAACAAACAGACGAATGGAGGGGAAATAATTGTAATCCATATACAGACAGTTCTGTTACAGTCTTCTTAGTTTGTCTTTGATTATTTGTCTAGAGTGAACCTCTGTACTAGAGTGACTGGTGGATGGCAAGGCAACTTTGTTAGGACAGAGGTTCGTGGAATGAGTAGTTGATGAACAAATTGTACAAACTGGTGCTTTAAGTGCTGCAAAGTGCCTGCAGAAAAGTTCTGTTTCCAGCTGGCTCCAGACAGGCCTAGCTGATTTTGGGTGTGAATTGGCTTGGTTCAAGAGAAGCTATGGGTGGTTGTACTTCTGGGTTTCTGGTGTCTTTTGGCATTGTTTTGTGATTTTAATAAGTGGAACAGTTCAGCTTATCTGGCAGTAGCTGAAAAAGGAATGTCTTCTTTTAAGTTTTGCAGTAATCATAGGAATTGTCCTGGATCTGTAGCTGGATGCAGGGCTGGATACTTCTGCCTTACTTGTAGGATAATTAGATCTGGCTGGGGTGCTGGGTATTGATAGTTTAACTCCGTGGAGCAAAGAGTTAGATGAACATAAAGGACGTTACTCTTGGAATAGCCACAGGCAAATTCAATAATAAAAAGAGACCTATTATTAAACATATAGGACACACATTAATTATAAATAGGTGCACATTATGTGTGTGATTGTGCTTCGGGGTGCACACCCTTATGCAATGGGCTGCACACGCCTATGACTATCTGTCTGTGACTGTGTGCATGTGACTGCTGCTGCCTTTAACTGTGTGTGTGTGACTGTCTGCCTGTGACCTTGTGTGTGTGTGTGTCAATGTATATGTGACTGTCTGCCTGTAACTGTGTGCATGACTGTCTGTGACTGTATGTGTGACTGTCTGCATGTGACTGTGTGCGTGTGACTGTCTGCCTGTAACTGTGTGTGACTGTATGCCTGTAACTGTGTGTGTGAGACTGCCTGCCTGTAAATGTGTGTGTGGGGCTGCAGGGATTTTGTAGAAGGGGCAGGGGTTTTGTATTGGGACAGGAGTGTTTATAAGGGGGGATAAGCATGGGATTTGTATAAGGGCGGTGCAGGGGTTTTGTAGACGGGGGCAGTACAGGATTTGTAGAAGGGGCAGGACAGGGGTTTTGTAGGAGGGGGCGGGGCAGGGCAGGGGTTTTGTAGGAGGGGCTGACAGTTTACGAATTGTAAAAAAGAAAAAGAAATGTACAGGTTCTTTTGGGAGGGGGGGGGGTACCAAGCAATGGATCTGCCCCGGGTGCCAAATGCTCTAGGTACGCCCCTGGATGGGAGTTAGCCTTGCGGGACTGCTCAACAAAGGCGAAGAAGTATGTGAAATTTTTTTACCTAGTTGGTTAGACATTTATATGGGAGGTTCATTCATACCTATGTGAAGGGAGTGTAAAGTGATGATACATGGCTAGAAAAGTTTAACAACGTACCTTGCGAGTAAATAGATTGGCTGTAGATAGGCTCTTAGTACTTGAATGTTCTAAAACTAAAGATAAATTAAATAATTAACCTATGAAAAATATATACTTTTTTTATATACTCACCTAAAGTACTTATGAAACTTACTAGGGGCTCATAGAACATTGCCCTAATTAATTAATATAATTAAGTATCTAAATACCCAGTAAAGGAAGGATTCAGGTCTTCTGAGTATAGTAAGTTTGATGGACTTTGTACGAACGACTTGTAGCCTAAGTGTAGAAATATAAGTTGTCAGCATGTAGGCTCTAATTAGTTTTGTATTAACGTTATTTAAGTCTAATAAAATATATCTAGTTTATAATTAATGGACTTTAGACTCTGTAAATAATTCATGGACTGCATAGAAATTTAAATTACCAATAAAACAGGACAACTTTGATTAAAACTTTCATAAATCGAGAACAGGAAAGGAAAGAAGAGAAAAGAAAAAATATATATATATATATTTATTTTAAATAAAATAATTCAACACTACTAACCAGCAATTTATCATTCGTTTATAGTAGAAATCATGTGAAAGCCAACCCCTAGGGGCCGTGTTGACACGTATAAAACATTTTTGTAGGGATTTTTTTTTTTAAAAGTCATTAAATGTTTTGATCATGCAATTATAAGTGAATGAAGAGTTTATTTAGGCAAAGTAATGTGTGAGACTGTATGGTAATAAACTAAATGAATGAGCATTGCCCTAGGAATCCAGAAGCGCACAAACAGTAAAATGACCAGAATGAAACCATTATATATATATATATATATATATATATATATATATACACACTTCTAAAAAAAATAAAGGGAACACTTAAACAACACAATGTAACTCCAAGTCAATCACACTTCTGTGAAATCAAACTGTCCAATTAGGAAGCAACACTGAGTGACAATCAATTTCACATGCTGTTGTGCAAATGGGATAGACAACAGGTGGAAATTATAGGCAATTAGCAAGACACCCCCAATAAAGGAGTGGTTCTGCAGGTGGTGACCACAGACCACTTCTCAGTTCCTATGCTTCCTAGCTGATGTTTTGGTCACGTTTGAATGCTGGCGGTGTTGTCACTCTAGTGGTAGCATGAGACGGAGTCTACAACCCACACAAGTGGCTCAGGTAGTGCAGCTCATCCAGGATGGCACATCAATGCGAGCTGTGGCAAGAAGGTTTGCTGTGTCTGTCAGTGTAGTGTCCAGATCATGGATGCGCTACCAGGAGACAGGCCAGTAAACAGGAGACATGGAGGAGGCTGTAGGAGGGCAACAACCCAGCAGCAGGACTGCTACCTCCACAGTTGTGCAAGGAGGAACAGGAGGTGCACTGCCAGAGCCCTGCAAAATGACCTCCAGCCGGCCACAAATGTGCACGTGTCTGCTCAAACGGTCAGAAACAGGCTCCATGAGGGTGGTATGAGGGCCCGGCATCCACAGGTGGGGGTTGTGCTTACAGCCCAACACCATGCAGGACATTTGGCATTTGCCAGAGAACACCAAGATTGGCAAATTCGCCACTGGCACCCTGTGCTCTTCACGGATGAAAGCAGGTTCACACTGAGCACATGTGACAGATGTGACAGAGTCTGGAAACGCCGTGGAGAACATTCTGCTGCCTGCAACATCCTCCAGCATGACCGGTTTGGCAGTGGGTCAGTAATGGCGTGGGGTGGCATTTCTTTGGGGGGCCGCACAGTCCTCCATGTGCTCGCCAGAGGTAGCCTGACTGCCATTAGGTACCGAGATGAGATCCTCAGACCCCTTGTGAAACCATATGCTGGTGCGGTTGGCCCTGGGTGACTCCTAATGCAAGACAATGCTAGACCTCATGTGGCTGGAGTGTGTCAGCAGTTCCTGCAAGATGAAGGCATTGATACTATGGACTGGCTCTCCCGTTCCCCAGACCTGAATCCAATTGAGCATATCTGGGACAACATGTCTTGCTCCATCGACCAATGTCACTTTGCACCACAGACTGTCCAGGAGTTGGCAGATGCTTTAGTCCAGGTCTGGGAGGAGATCCCTCAGGAGACCATTTGCCACCTCATCAGGAGCATGCACAGGCCTTGTAGGGAGGTCATACAGGCACGTGGAGGCCACACACACTACTGAGACTCATTTTGACTTGTTTTAAGGACATTACATCACAGTTGGATCAGCCTGTAGTGTGTTTTTCCACTTTAATTTTGAGTGTGACTCCAAATCCAGACCTCCATGGGTTGAAAATTATGATTTCCATTTTTTTATTTTTGTGTGATTTTGTTGTCAGCACACTCAACTATGTAAAGAACAAAGTATTTGAGAAGAATATTTAATTCATTCAGATCTAGGATGTGTTATTTTTGATTTCCCTTTATTTTTTTGAGCAGTGTATATATATATATATACAATTTGAGAAACACATGAACATGCTTGATAGTAAGGTTAAACACATGAAAGCATTAACAACTGAATAATACACTTGATTAAAGTTTATTTGTAAGTTAAAACACATGAACGGAAATTAAATATATATGTCGAAACAATTCACGAATCCCATAATTTAAATGCATGAATGGATGAATTGCATGAACACAATTATATATATTCAATACAAACAAAGGGTATGGAGCAGCGCTGAACAACTAAAAACAAAAAGGAGAGGCAGCACACCTGAACATAGGGGATTCACTCTAAAACCCGTTTTTTGTTGTCTTGCTAACAGAGAGAAATACCCCTACAGTCGACCGCATAAAGATAACAAAGGTAGGGGTTATACCACCCACGCCAGATACATAGCACGGTCAGTTTGCTCCATCTACTGTAAGTATATCTCCACTATTTGAATTTGTACTTACTATAATAGAGAGCACTTTTGGTCTTTTTTTTGTCATTGCATATGTTACACTCCATCATCGCTACACTGTGAATCACTGCCTGAAGAATATCTTACAAGTGGGGTATAATACCACTGCATGCTGTTGTATCCAGAGCTGATTAAAGCTCTACTAGATGTGAGTTGGCATTGTTTAGACCTTTGTTCCATATGTTATTTATTTTACTACCATATTGCACTATTTGTCCTCCCTTGTTTTTGTTCGTTTTCATATGCTGCCATTGACCAATGTTGCCCCCACAACTATTTTATGAATATTAGAAGATGGAATATTACTACTTTTAGGCTGTGTCGCATTTCCTGGTATCTTTCTATTTATTATTTTTTATTGTTTACTATTTAAAAGGACTGTTTTTTATTGTGTTTTTTATTTTGTTTGCTTTTATAGATTTTTTAGTTCTCTTATTGTCAGGATCAAGACAGGGATCCAACACGCAGTGTACTAAAACTATAAAGACGTATACTGGACCTTAGAGTGGCCGGACTAACGTCAAGCAAACAAGGAATGGTCAGGGACAAGCTGAGGTCGAGGGAACGAGAAGACAGGTAAGCGTAAGCCGGGCCGAGTATAAGGATAGGAGAGGGAAGCAAAGTCAAGAAACAAGCCAAGTCAAAACCGTAGAACACTAAGAGAATATAAATGCACTGAAGGGACAGACAAGCTGAAACCACGACAGGGCAATGACTCACAGTAAGTGAGCACCTTTTATACCCTGGCTCTTTAATTGATATTCACGCCCCCAGAACGTCCTGGTTTTTATATATATATATATACACACACACATATATAGTAGTTTAGATTGGACTAACAGTATTTCCTCTATTCCTCAGGTCTGAAGCAGTTCTGATCAATCTGATAGAGTTAACACTTAAAACAATTGTTGTTAGAGAAGGAGAGGGTGGGGGGTGTCATAAATAGCAGAAGATGTTCCTGAAAGTTAAAGGTGCAGGTTGGCTGAAACTAGCCCAAAAAAGTAAATAAACAGAGGAGTGTCAATAAGCTAGTTAAAAAGAACAAAAACAAGAAAAACAAGAAAACAGCAGAGCAGGGCATGCAAGTATATAGCTGCATATATGTATGTATATAAATTGATCCAATAAAGGTGAAAAGAGAATATTGAAAAGGAACTATATAAGACATGAAGATGTGTGTTTATAAAACTTTTTGATCATACGTGAGAAAGCCAGAGTCTACATTAAGTCCTTCATTTGTGGTGTTGAAATGTGTGATCATTTTCATCTCAAATGTCTTTCGTTTATGAGAGTCTTTGAAATTCCCTTTAAGAACTTTAATCCTGAGGTTTTGGATGGAGTGATCATGCTGGGTGAAGTGATGACCAACAGGTCTACAAAATCCATTTTCCTTGTGGTTCTTGATTGAGTGTCTGTGTACCGTATATACTCGAGTTTAAGCATTATTTGTGCTGAAAAAACCCAACTCGGCTGATACTCGAGTCAATTGTCTGTATTATGGCAATTTACATTGCCATAATACAGACTGGGGGCTGTGGGGGCTGCAGAGTGTTTACTTACCTCTTCTGCAGCTCCTGTCAGCTCCCTTCTCCTCCGCGCCGGTCCGTTCAGCACCTCTGTCAGCTCCCAGTGTAAGTCTCGCGAGAGCCGCGGGGTCATAGTGTGGCTCTCGCGAGACTTACAGTGTGAGCTGACAGAGGAGCTGCACGGACCGGCGCAGAGGAGGAGGGAGCTGCAGGAGAGGTAAGTGCTCTCTGACAGCCCCCCTCCCCCCACTGAACTGCCAATGCCACTGGACCACCAGGGAGTGAGAGCCCCCCTCCCTGCCATGTATCAAGCAGCTGGGGGGGGGCGAAAAAAAATAATAAAATAAAATAAATAAAATAATATTAAATAATAATAATAATAAAAAATAATAATATTATAACAAAAAAATTTAAAATAATAATTAAAAATAATAATAATAATGCCCACCCCCCACCAAGGCTCTGCAACACAAATACACACTGCATCAAACACACTGCACCACACACACACACACTGCACTCATACACACACACACTGCATTCATACACACACTCACATTGCACTCATACACACTCACACTGCATTCACACACACTGCATTCATACACACACACTGCATCAAACACACACACACACACACTGCACTCATACACACACACTGCATTCATTATATACACACACTGTAAATAAATATTCAATTAATATAATCTTTTTAGGATATAATTTTATTTAGAAATTTACCAGTAGCTGCTGCATTTCCCACCCTAGTCTTATACTCGAGTCAATACGTTTTCCCAGTTTTTTGGGGTAAAATTAGGGGCCTCGGCTTATATTCGGGTCGGCTTATACTCGAGTATATACGGTAGATTCATTCTGAGATGCCGTTTAAGGCCAGTTTCTCCAACATAGCAACCTTTGTCACACACTGTACACTGTATCATGTACACCACATTCGCAGACGTGCACGAATATGATCCCTTAACCTCTTCAGGACGGAGTCAATAGTACACGTTCTGATCAAAACAAAATGTAAACAAAAACTGGAATTTGCGCTATATGTCTGTTAACTGTAACCTCTTTCATATTTATAATTTTGTTCAGGAGAAACTGGGCTTTAATTTCTCATGAACTATTCATATATGAAACATAATTTATTATGAATAAAATAAAAAAAACTGTGAGAAATTAAGATTTAAAAAAAAAAATGTTAACCGTAAGAATTACCCCCATGATGGCATACCATTTGCAAATGTAGGCAACCCAAGGTATTGCAAGCGGGGTATTTCTAGTCTTTTTTAGAAGCCACTTAGTCACAAACACTGGCCAAAGTTAGCCTTCATATTTGTTTCTGTATGAAAAAAGCAAAAACCAAATATTTGGCCAGTGTTTGTGACTAAGTGGCTACTAAAGATGACTGGACATACCCCATTTACAATACTTCGGGTTTTCTACGTTTGCAAATGGTATGCCATCATGGGGGTAATTCTCATTCCTGGGCTACCATACGGTCTCAAAGGCAACATAACCAATCTGGCAAATTTCAATGTGAAAAAAAATGAAATGCAAGCCTTATATTTGACTCTCTAACTTTCCAAAACACCATAAAACCTTTACATGAGGGTACTATGATACTTGGGAGACTTCACTGAACACAAACATAAGTGTTTCAAAACAGTAAAACAAATTACAACAATATTATCGTCAGTAACAGTGCTGTTCATAGTTGAAAAATGCAAAAAACTTAACTTTTACTAAAAATATAATCATTGTAATACAAATTACCATTTTGAAACACTAAGATTTGTGTTCAGCGAAGTCTCCTGAGTAAAACAGTACCCACATGTACAGGTTTTATGGTGTCTTGGAAAGTTACAGGGTTAAATATAGTGTTTGCGAATTAAATTCTCTGTACTTTCTGCCTGGTTTGTCAGGCACGTCAATCAAATTTTAATTAATTAAATCACATAATTATGTTAAAAGATTACTTAAATATACACGTAGAATTTTAATATATAGACATATATGTATTTAAATTCTATGGTTATACTTATGTAGTTATTTATGTAATTATATATATTTATCAATATATAAATATTTGCGGTTATTTGTATTTTATATATAGATAGATATATATAGAATGTCATTCTAAGTGTATTCCAACATACATATTAATAACAAAATACAGTTAGAATGAAATTACATATGTATATATAATTTATTTAATTAAAAAAAATGTTTTTTATTTATTATTGTAATTATACGTATATATAAACATAATATATATATATATATATATATTTATTTATATATATATATATATATATATATATATATATATATATATATATATTTATATATATATATATATATATATATATATATATATATATATATATATATATATATATATATATATATCTACTTCGTACGCCTACTTTTACCCTTTGTGTCACTATACCCCACTCCCTCTAAAATGTAAGCTCATTGAGCAGGGCCCTCCACCTCTCTTTTCCTGCACGTCCAATTGTCTGTTTAAAATTACGTCTGTTAGTCCACCCAATGCACAGCGCCACGGAATGTGATTGCGCTATATAAATAATAAAATAATAATAATAATATATATATATATATGTTGTATATATGTAACGTCATTCTAAGTGTATTTTAATACTAATATATGTACTTATTTTAACATTAAAATACACTACGTATGACTTTACATATATATAAGATGTGTGTGTATATATATATATATATCGCACTCCTGAGACTTGGTTGAAGTAGTCAAATTTAGCTTTTATTTATTCAATATAAAGTATGAACGTTTCAGGTAACCTGTCCTGATGAAAGCTCCATGTTGGAGCTGAAACATTGATACTTTATATGGAATAAATAAAAGCTAAATAAAATACTACAAAAGACTGGACATACCCCATTTGCAATACCTTGGGTTGTCTACTATTGCAAATTATATGCCATCATGGGGGTAATTTTCATTCCTGGGCTACCATACGGTCTCAAAGGCAACGTAACCAATCTGGCGAATTTCAATGTGAAAAAATTGAAACGCAAGCCTTATATTTGATTCTGTAACTTTTGAAAACACCATAAAACCTATACATAAGGGGTAATGTCATACTCGTGAGACTTCGCTGAACACAAATATTAGTATTTTTTTTAAAACAGTAAAATGTATCACAACAATTATATCGTCTGTGTAAGTGCTATTTGTGTGTGACAAATGCAAAAAAATTAACTTTCACTGACGATATCATCTTTGTAATACATTTTACTGTTTTGAAACACTAATATTTGTGTGTGCTGATCTCTGTCTTTTGTGTCAGAGCAAATGCTGTGTTATCTGATAGCCTGTCTGTAGATAATACCTTTTTTGGTGTGGTTAGGATGGAAGCTGGAATTGTGGCGGTAGCTGTACCTGTCTGTGGATTTTCTATAAACAGACGAATGAAGAATGCCATTGGTGACAGTTATTGTGCAGTCTAAGAATCTCACACTATACACTATGAAAATCCACATCCACTTATGCTGCTATATTGAAAGCAACTCTTGTAATCTGCCATTGTTTATATATATATATATATATATATACCCTACCCCTACAACAGCTTTGAAACACAACTTGGGCAAAGATTCAAAGCCAGTGAACCACTCATGGTTTTCAATCAAATTTTTCCCCACCATAACTGTTTTGGTTGTTGCTTCGCAAGTATCTCCAATATATATATATATATTATATATATATATATATATATATATATATATATATATATTTTTTTTTTTTTTATATACACATATTTATAAAACTATGGCAGATTACAAGAGTTGTTGTCAATATAGCAGCATAAGTGGATGTGACTTTAGCTGCAATACCTGGAGCTCATACGGGTCAGAATCATAAGACTGGTGTCTCATACCTCACACCACACCTCTTTTGCTTTGAAAACTGGACCTATGGATGATTTATTTTGCAATCTTGGAAGACATCCTGGCTTGGTAACTTTTTTTTTTTTTTTTTTTTAATTCTTTATTTTTGCGTGCACATGGTTAACATCGTTGTAAACTTAGCCACAACAGCTCACGTTCACATTTTTCAGTAGGCATTTAAAACATGGCTATTATGTCAATGCACTTTTTTGTGATATACGGTGAATACGTTTCAGCATTAATTACAGTGGGAATTTTCTTACGTTTGTTAGTCGCTAGCTAGAGATATATAAAACACTTATGTCTGATCTGGTCATACTTAGTTGAGTATTAATTACAAGAGTAGACGATTGGTAAATCATAGGCTATGTAGTTTAGGGTTAATATTTATGTCGCGTGACATCGCTTCAATATCTAGATAATGACATGGTTACGTTTGACTATGCTTGACTATGCTTAAGTGAGGGACATACATTTAGTACAATAACAGCTGGTCTAAATAGTCATGACATGCAGTAGATGAGACAGTAAGTTTGCATTTCAGGTTATGATAGATTATGCAGTGCTGTCTAACATGCTATTAAGGTTTCCAGCTTAGCTAAGATTATCAGTAAAGCAGGGTGCCACCAGGCAAAGCAGTATACATTCTATACATACAAAGCTCCAATATAGATTAACTATATACAAGGTAATCTGCAGAGAATGTGCACCTTCAATGACTGCAACTACAGTGATATATGGTGTGTCTATTCATGGTATGCTATACATTGTGAACATTGTGTGCTGTGAACGGTTGGAGTCACTGCCAGCTCCATCCCCGTGCAAAGATTGAGGCAGGGGGGTCGCGTTCCATGCCCATGCGGGGGGAGAGTCCCTTGAGATTACCCCTTGAATTCCTCTGGGTCCTAATGTCCCACTGTGTCTTCCCGGTTGCTGGGTAAGTTTGCCTTGCCTTGGTAGCCTTGGTGAGCTGTTGAGGGTTGTAGCACCGTGTGGTCAGTAGGTGAAGCTGGTTGTGCTGCTTGGTCTTTCAGCCCTGGTCGTTAGTGGAGCTTGCCTGCAGATTGCCATACTGGGGTTGCCGTTTTGATATGGGCAGGTAGAGGATGTGCTGGCTGTGATGGTTCTCGCCTGTCAGCTTGTGCGTTCACAAGTTGTTACGTGGAGGCTTGAGGGCCCTCAGAGGCACCCATGATCGCAGCTCAGGATGTGAGGGATCACCGTCTCAGTTGGAGCAGTTGCTGTGCGGCCGGCGGCCATTTTAATGAGACCGCGTGGGAGTCTCACTCCTCCGGCTTTAGGCCATCCAAGTTGGATTCTTAGGTGGTAGCCCGCCTGGTGGGGACCGGGATGACCCCCCCGGCCCACAGGGGGGGGAAACGGGACCAGGAAGGCACTAGGTAGGTGTTGGTTCGCCGTAGTCAGGGTGGAGAGCGAGGCAGCGGCCGTCCGCCCCTCTCCCCTCCCGGTAGGCCTCAATCTCTGAGCCCCAGAGTCTCACACCAGGACCCAGGGCCGCCCTGCATCGGGCGCCCCAGCTACACTGGGACACTCTAGAGCTTCATGCCACGGACCCCCGGGTCTGTAAAAGCCTGGTGATGTGGGTATATTCCCCATTTTCCTCCGTAGGCTCGGGAGCCCGTGTGATGTGCAGCCTGTCGGCATGGCCGCCGGGCCCCGCCCCCCGGCTTGGTAACTTTTGACACCAGAATCAGGCAATTTCAGAAGCTCTAACCTTCTGGATCCTGAAATGGCATCAACCTTGGATAAACTTTGGGCTATTTCAACTGCTATGCCCACACAGGCTGATGTGTTACCACCCTAATTATTCATGACCTACAATGACATTAACAAGTTAGAGGCCATTTGGCCCAGAGTGCAGCATTAAGAAATACAATGTTAGTTTGTTTATGGCATTCAGCCATGTGAATTTTTTATTTCTCCACCTAGTGACCATTCGGACCAGCTTATTCGCAGCCTCACATGCATTATAAATGTTACTCAGCCATTCAGTCTTGTCAGTTAAGTGCTGTCATTTTGCCACTCGAATGTAGAGTTTATTACTGGCCGGTCTGTGGAAGGCATAATGAAGCCCATGGAATAAGCAAAGCTAGGTGGAATGACAGAGCTAGGAGGCAGGCCTATGGAGGAGTGTCACTTGATTGGTCAATTGGTAAAAAGGAGTGGCTTAGTCATATAAATATTCGCCATTTTAAAACTGGGTTCCATTTTAATTTGAAATCTGTACCTGTTGTTAGCTGTTGCTGGCTTCTGGTTGGGATTTCTTCTTATTTGTTTTCCAGATGGATTCCGTGGCTGAGAGTGATATGGCAGCGATCCTCGAGGGCGTGAAGGCGGCAATCCGGCAGCATGGCACAGCTTGGATGGAGCAGCAGCTGGGGGCAGCACTGAGCATGGCGGGTCCGTCGGCGGCGCCGGCGTGGAGGACTTCGCGCCGGACCAGGCCTCCACAACGCTTGAGCCCTGATGCCGGTGCTGGCGCAGTTAGGAGTCGCAGCCCGTCAGCAGGCAGGACAGGGACTGGCAACAGGAGAAGTGGCGGCCGGGCTAGGATCCGCGGAGGTAGCGGCCCGGGGGCGACCACGCACCAAGGTCGGCAAGCAGCATCTGAGGTGTGCGGTCAGGACAAGATGGCGCCGAGGAACGCAGAGGCAGCGGGCTCGTTACCAGCAGCGGGCCCCGTTGGGAGCAGGGAGCAGCCCGCAGGACAGAGTAATCGCGGTGAGTCGCCCCCTGGGTCAGTTAGGGCAAAAAGGGGTAAAAAACAGGGGTTGTCAAGTGAGGCCCTCTTAACCCGTTCAGGTTCCGCAGATGATGGGGCAGCCAGTAAGGGCTTGGACAGCAGGGGACAGTCAGCACCTGCCACCCATTCCAGGGCAGGTAGGGTGGCACCCAGAGCACGCAGCGGGTTGCAGCAAGCGAGGGCTAGGCCGCAAGCACCCCTTCCATCAGCGCAGCGGGCACAGGTGACAGGCAATAGGACTGAGCATAGGGCGCTGGTGACGGGTGGCGGGGTCACAGCAGGCAGTGGCATGGCCCCCTCCAGAACTGGCACAGAGATGGGGCGCTGTAGGCCGACAGATCAGCGGGCGGGCAGGGAATGCCGCGCTCAGGATAGGTCGGACAGCCCCGGTAGATGGCGCAGAGACAGGGGGGGTGATAGGGGATCTCGCCATCGCTCCAGGAGTAACCGGCGGAGCAGACAGCGCAGCAGCAGCGGGGAGTCTTCGGTTGGGCGTTACCGCGGCTCACCCGTTCGGGGTCCAGTCTCGCGGGGGAGTGCATCCAGGTCAGCGAGCGGGGGCTCTCCTGACAGGCGGGACAGAAGTTCGTCCGGGGACAGGTGTGGCAGAAAGGGCCGGCAGGCCAGGAGTAGCAGTACGCATAGAAGCGCAAGGGTTGAGGTTAGGGAGGATTTGGGCTCTGAAGACAGCCTCCCCAGTTGTGCTTCTTTCGTCCACAGGTCATTGGAAGTCGGGTCAGCGGGCCGCAGGAGGCCTCGGGACGGCAGAGAATTCGCAGCAGCATCGCCAGGCCCATCGCATGGCGGAGTTCGGGATGCAGCCCCAGGATCAGCAACACCACGGGGTTTGGTCGGTGAGTTGCACAGTACACCACACTCTGGAGATTTATTAGAGGGTTTAAAATCGTTCCTTACATCTTGGAGTTCAGGGCTGGATAAGGGGGCTTCTTTTAGCAGGGCTTGGTTGCCAGGATCGTCGGGTTTAGGGTCGGGGGTGATTCCGGTCTCCGAGCGGGCGGGGAGCTGGGCAGGTGAGTTGGCAGCAGCGTCAGCGGGGTCAGTAGCCACAGAAGTGGCTGCGGAGAGGGACACGCTAGTGGGGGAGATTCCGGATGCAGCATGGCAGAATGTACACGTGTCGTTTGCTGGTCCGCTAGGGTGTCACCTCAAGGTGGAAGTTAAGGAAAGGTTGTGGAAGGGTGAGTTTGTGGAGATCTTCTCCCTTCTCCCTTTAGATGAGTACTTAGATTTGAAGGAAGAGGACAAAAAGGACACTAAGAAAGAGGAGGCGGAAAAGCGGCGTAGGTATAGGAAAATCCCGAAAACTTTCGGGAATTGGTTACGAGCATTTTGCATACTGGCGAGTGTGCTGGGGGAAAAGGCCCCTGAAAAATGTTCACAACTGTTTTGTTACTTAGATGGGGTGTGGGAGTCTTACCGCACTTATGGGGGGCTAGCCTGGTGGCGGTACGACGAGCAATTTCGCCAGAGGCTATCAGCTAATCCAGGGATGAGGTGGGATCAGATGGACCTACCGTTATGGATGAAGCTGATGATGTCCCAGAAGGCGGCTCCCTTTCAAGGGGGGGCTGGCGTCGGTGCCTCTTCCAACGCGTCGGCTGCGCAAAGGAAGGGTTTTTGCTGGCTCTATAATGAGGGCCAATGTAAGTGGGGTGCCTCATGCCGCTTTAAACATGAATGCTCAGGATGCAGTGGGGGGCATGGTTACAACCGGTGTTTCAAGCGGGGTAAGTCCACAGCAGCTAACTCGGCCGGAGGTGCTTCAGCACCATCCGCTGCCGCTGGGTCGGTCACCGGTGAAGGTAGACGCGATGCTCCCGTGGCTAAACAGCTACGGTAAACGAGAGGATGCCTGTTTGTTGTTTGAGGGATTTACGAAGGGTTTTATCATTCCCTTCCGGGAGCGGGTTGTGGCACCCCGTTTCCGTAATCTGCGCTCCGTAGGCGAACATCATGATGTAGTGTGTGAGAAATTGCTTCATGAGGTTCGCCTGGGCCGGATGGCGGGACCGTATAAAGAGCCTCCGCTGCCCGATCTCAGGGTTTCCCCTCTAGGCTTAGTGCCTAAGAAGGAGGTAGGTAAATTTCGCCTCATCCACCACTTGTCATACCCGAAAGGGTCATCGGTCAATGATGACATTGACGGGGCTCTCTGTTCTGTTTCCTACGCATCATTCGACCAGGCGGTCGAGCTGGTAAGGGAGGCAGGACGCGGAGCGTTGTTGGCTAAGGCGGATATAGAAGCGGCTTTCCGCCTTTTGCCCATTCACCCAATGTGTCACCACTTACTGGGTTGTTTTATTGATGATAGCTATTTTGTGGATCTGTGTTTGCCCATGGGATGCTCCATTTCATGTGCGTACTTTGAGAAATTTAGTACGTTCGTGGAATGGGTAGTGAGAAAGGAGGCGGGCACCAAGTTTGTGGTCCATTATTTGGATGATTTCTTGTGTGTTGGGCCGGCCGGCTCTGACGCTTGCCATTTCAGGTTACGGTGTCTTGAATGGGTTAGCCAGGTTTTTGGGATACCTCTGGCTCGCGACAAGACCGTGGGGCCTGTTACTTGCCTTAGTTTCCTAGGACTTGAAATTGACACGGTCGCCGGGGAATGTAGGTTACCAGCGGATAAGTTGGAGTCCCTGCGCGACGCCATTTCAGAGTTGCGGGGGGCAAGGAAGGCGACACTGCGGGCTATACAATCGTTGTTGGGATGGTTGAATTTCGCTTGTCGCATTATTCCGGTGGGTAGGGTATTTAACCGGTTCCTAGCCAAAGCCACGGCGGGAGTGCGGTCACCTCATCATTTTATTAGAGTCACCGCTCCGATCAAGGAGGACTTGGGTGTATGGGAGACCTTCCTGAAGGATTTTAATGGGAAGGTCTTTTTCAGGGAAAAGTGTATTGAGTCACCCGAGTTGGAATTCTTTACCGATGCATCTGGGAGTGTAGGTTTCGGGGCCTACTTCGCGGGTCAGTGGTGTGCGGAAAGATGGCCCGACAGGTGGGCAGTCAGCCCGCTAATTCGGAACTTGGCTTTTCTCGAGCTGTTCCCATTGGTGGTGGCACTCTCCTTGTGGGGCCAGGTTTTACGCAATAGGAGAGTGGTTTTCTTTACGGACAACATGGCTGTGGTGGAGGCTGTGAACAATCTGTCAGCGTCATCGGTCCCAGTGGTACGCTTGCTTCGTCGGTTTGTTTTGTACTGCATGCAGTTGAACATTGTTTTTCGTGCACGTCATGTCCCCGGTTTCTTAAACGTAATTGCTGATGCTCTTTCTCGCTTTCAGTGGGAAAAATTTCGGGCGGAGGCTCCGAACGCGCAAAGGGAGGGTCTGCCATGTCCGGATCCGATGTGGCGGCTCGGGACATCTTGCTTGGAAGACTGATCAGAGATTTGTTGGCTCCGGGCACGTGGTCAGCGTATAGTAAAGTGTGGGAAAGGTGGGACGAAGCAGTAGGCTGTACAGGGGACATGGTATCGGCAAAGGTACGTCTCGAGACTCTATTATGGTTGCTCTGCCGGCTGTTCGCAGGGGGTGCTTCCCCGGCGGTGGTTGGCCGGAATTTGGCGGCACTGGCATTTCTCTTCAAGCTCCGTGGGTGGGAGGATTTGACAAAGTCGTTTATTGTGCGGCAGGCAGTTAAGGGTTATCGCAAGGGGAAGTCTGTCCCTGACAGTAGGAGGCCGGTGTCTTTCACGGTGCTTCTGCAGCTACTGGGGGTCTTGCCAAGTTTGTGTTTCTCGCTGTTTGAGGTCTTGCTATTCAAGGTGGCTTTTGTATTGGCCTTTTTTGGGGCATTTCAGGTGAGTGAGATCGTAAGTGGGAGTAAGCTTAGGCAAGGGGGTCTTCAGTTCGAGGACGTGGACTTGAGACTAGCAGAAGTAGCTATTCGGCTAAGGCGCTCGAAGACTGATGTCTTTGGGAGAGGTCGGACGATTAAGCTGTCTGCTATACCTCAGGTGGAGGCTTGCCCGGTGGGCTTTGCTCAGCGATATGTGGAAGTCCGCCCAGAGGGGCGGGGTTCATTTTTTCGCCATGCTGACGGCTCGGCGTTGTCGAGATTCCAATTCACCAGGGTCTTTAAGTTGGGTTTGGAGCGCTTGGGCATGGATCCCTCGCAATTTGGCACCCACTCGTTCAGGATCGGGGCTGCCACAGAGGCGGCGAGATTAGGCTTGGGGGACGAGTTGGTTAAGAAAATTGGGAGATGGGAATCGCTTAGGTTCCGTTCATATGTACGACCTGACCTGTTATTATAAATCAAGTTGATGTTTTGGCGTTACAACTCAAGTTGGCCGTGGTTATAAGTTATTGCTTTTCGTTTCAGGTGGAGTCGCATGGATAGTATCCCTCGCATGGTTGTGGTTTGGTTTTCGTGGTTATGGTTGGAGAGACACGTGTTTGGATTTATTCAGGAGAATAGGGCAAGGGGAAGTCCCCGAGTTCATATTGTTCCACACAGGGGGGAATGATTTTGGGTTGGTTCCGCAGAGGGAATTAGTTCGTGCGATTAAAAGGGTCGTGGATAAGTTGAGGTCTTTGCTCCCCGGGGTGGTTATTGTTTGGTCGGAAACGGTACCGCGTTTCCATTGGCGTCATGCGAGGGATTTCGCAGCTATGGCAAGATACAGACGGAAGTTCACTAAGTTGCTGGCAATTTTTATCAGGAGATCTGGGGGGGTAGTAGTGAGGCACAGGGAGCTGGAGGATATGTTGCCGGGATACTTCAGGCGTGATGGGGTTCATTTGTCTGAGGTGGGTTTGGATTTTCTTAATTTGGGCTTTCAAGATGGTTTGAGGCAGGCTTTGTTTATTCGGGCTGGGGGCGCCCAGGAGGCTTGAGGGGTCAAGCTCTGTGCTGTGGCGGGGGATGGTTTAGTTTAATTGGGGGTAGGTCGGTTTTTGGTAAGTGGGATAGGTCAAGAGGAATACTTACCTTTAGATTTGGTGGTAGGTTCGAGCTCGGCGGTAGCTACGAACCTGGGGGTGTAGGGGTGTCTCGGTATGCCCCTACACTGGAAATGGATGCCCTTGGTGGCTGGGACAATGGTGTAGGAGTGTCTTGGTATGCCCCTACAGTGGAAAGGGATGCCCTTGGTGGCTATGTTATGGTGTAGGGGTGTCTTGGTATGCCCCTACTGTGAAATGGGATGCCCTTGGTGGCTATGATAATGGTGTAGGGGTGTCTTGGTATGCCCCTACAATTGGAAATGGTTGCCCTGGGTGGCTGTGTGAATTGTTTATGTTATTTATGATATGTTACATTGTTATATGGTATTATGTAAATATGTTTGAGGTCATTGTCTGGGTATTTAGTTATGTTAATTGGGGGAATGTCTTTTAAAATGTTGGTGACAATGACCTCTTAAATTTTATATCTTATTTTATATATATTTATGTGATTAATAAAGCCGTGGAATATTTTTGCCAAATAATCCTTGTGTCTGTGTTTATTGGAGGTTAATTGGTTATAACTGGAATAGGCCAAAGAGACGACAATGCGCATGTCATGCTTGGTATGTAAAATTATACATGGTTTACTTTTCAAACTTACAGAAGGTGCTAAATAATATGCTTGTGAATGTGTGTATATATATATATATATATATATATATATATATATATATATATATATTTGTATACATGTATATATGTGAGTGTGTATGTATATATATATGCACACAATTGTATTGCTGTACTCTATAACACACTGCATACTGCAATTCTCTATCCTTCTGTACTCAGCAACTTACTGTGTAACTTTATACTACCATATTCAGCAACATTCTGCTTCACTCGATACTTCTATACTCTCCAACATGCTTTGGCACTCCATACTACTATGATCTGCAACATACTGCATACAAAATACTCTATACTACTCTGTGTCACACCGCCTACAGCAATACTCTATACTATTATACTCAGCAAACACACAACTTACTGCAATGCTCTGTGCTACTATTCTCTGTGTCATAATGCGTTCTGCGTTACTCTGTACTGCTTTGCACTGTAACATACTGCATATAACTTTTTGCAGGTACAAAGCGGTATCCCATATTTGTATATATCTATATTGTGTTGTAAATTGGTTGTTTGGGAAGGCCCCCTGGAAAGCTGAACCTATTGAAGGTTAAGTCCTCTTGTTTATATAGATTGTTCTACACTTATTACATGTTGGTGTATAGGTGGTGTGTATATACATGACCTTTGGAAGTTCCAATTGACATTGTACATTGTTGCCTAGTTTGTTGTCTATTAGAATTTATACCAAATACTTCTCGTGTTTTGTTATCCCTAATTCATTACAATTTAGGTTGTAAGCTATTTGCCTTCAAAAATACTGAATTTAAGAGTAGGATAGTACAGTTTCTAAAAAGGTGAAAAAAGCTCAAATCAATGTAAACCAAAAATTGTTGTTGCTCCTAATCAATAAAAAAAATATAAACATAACAAAAACAGGCTAGAAGAACCACTGACATTAGACAAGAATGCCATTTTCCATAATGTATAGCACTGTTATCTATTGCTCTGCTAATCAGAAAATGACACCCAAGAGCATTATTTTATTCTCTATTCTTCTATCTAGTGGCTGACTGGAAGCATGTTCATTGATAACTTAAATGTACACTTATGCTGTAATTGACCAACTTTTTAATGCTGGTCACACAAAGACAAACATATATAGCGTCAGGTTCACCCCTCCCTCAGTCACTGTCACCCCCTCCCTCAGTCACCAGTCACCCCCTCCCTCAGTCACTGTCACCAGTCACCCCCTCCCTCAGTAACTCTGTCACCCCCTTCCTCAGTCACTCTTTTTGCCCCCTCCCTCAGTCACTGTCACACCCTCCCTTTTTGGTGGAAAACTTCATTTTCGGTTTAGGTTTTCGGCCAAGGGTTTGGAACCAGAATTTTCATTTTGGTGCATCCCTAATATATATACATATATAGCTCATTAGTATCAGAAAGCAGTGCTGTAATGTTAGTCTCTCTCCTTGTTGCAATTACTAACTCAACTTTACATTCAGGTATTCATTGTTGCTATAAACATTTCAAAGAAGCAGAGGAACACCCACACACATGAGAGGGGATGTCCCATCAGCTGCTTTTTCAGGTCAGAGCACGGTAAAACCCAACATGTTATTCAGAATAAAAAGACCCATGGCTGCTTCTTAAATTCAAGTAACAATTCATGACAAAAAGAAAATTAACCTTGCAACTTAATAAAAATTATTTATTAAGCCATACATCACCGAACATTCAAAACATTCACTACAATCATCTACAAGTGAAAACAGGAAAAAAGACACAATTGGCATAGTATCTATTACACATTTGCAAAGTTGAGTAAAACACATGACATTGGATCTGCTGTATTTATCATATGCTTTCCACATAGTAAAAAACAATGGAATCCTGCTTAGCTTTTTTTGGCCATATTACTGACTAAAAAATTTATTTAGCTAGAATTAAAAAAAAAAAAGAAAAGAATTTTCTTATTTTTTTGTTCAAAAACACATTGGAGCCGATCCCTTTGTTAAAGGATATGATAACAAATGTTGCTTGTTTTTTTTTAAAATCAAATTCTAATATTCTTGAATAGAAGAGTGATGAGCATTCTTTCTCCTGCATCCCATGGAAATGAGAGAATGATTGCCTCTGGGGTATTTCCACATTGGAGTCTGGATCTCTGGTGTAAAATAAAAGCATACTTTTGATTACTTATATATGTATATATGCACGCATTTATTTATGCATTTATCTCTAACTACTTGGTTTCAAAGTAGTTCTCTTAGGCTTGTTATTTTTCTTTATTTATATTGTCCTGTTTATATTTATGATTATATAGCTCATTGATTTTAATTCATAATTTCAAGATGTAGAAGAGGCTTCCCAAAGGGCACATAGTCTTTTATTTACATATTTAAATCTTTTCATTTTACCATTTCTATAGGTCGTTATCAGTGCAATTATTCTTCTGTCCCTTCATCTACTACCTCCAAAGAGAATAACTAGGTTTGTAGATATGTCTATGGTGATCGAAGTCAGATTGAGGTAAGGGTAAAAATGTAAAAGCAAGGGATATGAGCACAGTGGTGAAGCTTTGTGGGCGTTGTAAGGCTACACACCCTCTGGGCACTATGAGGAGTAATGGATCAGCCCATCATCCTCTTGAATTACTCAGCCAAGGAGGAAGCCATGGCAGTGCCGAAAGAGACCCACCACTGGAGAAAAGATGAGTAATTTGTTTTATTTTGTTTCTAACTGGGTGGGGTCTGAATTAATAGGTCCCATCAGGACAGTAACGTTAGGAATGCAGGTATGTATTACTAATGCTACAGTGTTCCTTTAACCCCTAAAGGACACATGACATGTGTGACATGTCATGATTCCCTTTTATTCCAGAAGTTTGGTCCTTAAGGGGTTAAAATCTTTTTCTGATCAGCAATGTATCCCTATACAAATGCTATTTTATACAAGTAACATCATAACACTTGTAATCTAAACTACAATATCTTTTGAGTAGGGAAATATAATTGGGGGGGAAAAATATCTGATATTTGCAAACAGATTAGGAGGGTTCAAACTGGTACTAATTATCCTCTAATGAGCAACTGATACATTTTCAGTTTGTATGAATGATAGTAGTTATATATTCAGACTATTTTAGTATTGGAATTAGAGTTTTAGATTTAACACATGTTGAAATCAATATATGCATCTTTATAAATCCTTGTGCATTGTGTCATTTGTGTTGACTATTCATAATTTTAATGTCTGTCACAGTTTAAGACTTTACCAATTACATTTGTGCTTTGCAGTATTATTGCACATCATTAAAAATGAGACCCTCAGAAGACTGATTTCATTCTGCAACAAGTTTGCCAAAATGCAACTGCTATGGCTACATAGAGAGAAAATGAAATCTGAAAATCTCAAATAATATTATGAGGTGTTAGGCAGCTGGAGTACCTCATTATAAAACAAGAGAAACACAGTGACTATATCCTTATAAATATATTTTCCCTTTTCTCTGGAGTCTTGGCTTATTTCCTCCAAATAATATTCTTTATATTCTATACAGTGTTTCTAGATCAGTAATAATTCTACAAAATCACATTAAAATGGTAGATTGTTCCAGATGGGCATGTGCAGCTAAATAAATGCTGCAAACTGGTTAATAGGGCTGATAAACTTAAGTTATCTAATGGATTAAATTAGATTTGCTTCTTTAGACAACAAGTCATCCATTTAGAAATAAAAACAATTCTGAATTTGATGACAAGAAAAATGCTAGAAATGTAAAATTATATAAAGAAAATATACATATAATTCATGATTACTAAGCACATTGTTTTTTGGACAAATATACAGACATTTACATGGCTGTACACTCCTACAATGTATAGTAATTCATCCCTCTGTAACTCACACAACATCGTGCAACATTTATTTAACCCCTTAAGGACACATGACATGTGTGACATGTCATGATTCCCTTTTATTCCAGAAGTTTGGTCCTTAAGGGGTTAAATAAATAACATATATTGGCAGTTTAGTTTCATCTCACAGGGCAGAACACCAAAAGGCAATAATAATACGATTCTAATTGCACTAATAGATGTTGATTACATTTTTTTTTTAACTTCTCTTTAAATAGTTTTTATTACATTTTTATAGAGCAATACAATATTGAAATAAAACAGAAATTGGACAATTATAATATGAGGTAACAAGAAGGGAAGAAGGGAAATCAAATTAAAGAAGGAAAAACAAGTGTTTAAAGTGATGATGTATAATTCAGAGTGCATTGAAGTACGTAAAAATTCAATAGTTACCCTATAAATGGTATTGCAGGGTGTGTGAGATTAATTATATCCACATTTTTTTCTTGATATCATCTTCCCAAGTGTCCCAGTAAATCCCCCTTTAGGGGATGGTTGACAAAACGCCAGTTCATATCTTTTGTTCAATACCAAAAGAAGCATTTCCCTTATGGATGGAACAGTTGATGACTTCCAATAGCAGGTTATGATTGAAGTTGCTGCAACAAGAATGTTGCCGATCAGGATCTTATCTATTCTGTTAATTGCATCAGGGAATCTCTGAAACAATCATAAGTCTGGTGTGAATGTGACAATGGATGGATCTATCAGTTTAATTTAGGAATGGATACCCTTCCAGATATTGTATTATTGCAATATTGAATTTTCTTACAGTGCCACCATATGTGAGGCATTGTCCCAAGATCACCGCAGTCCCTCCAGCATCTATCTAAAAAATCTTTATTCATTTTGTGAAACCTTGAAGGGGCCAGGAGATAACAGTACATGATCTTGTAATGGTTCTCCACTATAAATGTATGCTGTGCTCCTACACTCTGGCTCTTTCCTCTGCAAAAGTAAATTACTTCAACACCCTCATAAGCACACTGTCCCGCCAACCTAAATGCCTATTTAACACTTTTAATGCTCTCCTTCGCCTCAACTTTGAAACTCACTTCACTGAGAAGATTTCTACCTCTATCACTCCCCTTCCAAAACATCTTCCAATACATCACCCAACCGCACTCACTCAACTGTTCTATGCTCATTCGCAAATACAACAATTGAAGAGGTTTCTGCTCTGCTCCGGTCCTCCTGCCCCAACACCTGTTACCTAGATCCTATTCCCTAATATCTCATCCACTCTCTGTCACCCTCTCTTGCTCTTCCTCTCACTAAAATGTTTAATCTCTACCTTTCCTCCGGCACATTTCCTTCACCCTTCAAGCATGCAACCAAAACGCCAATTCTGAAAAAAAAAAATTTCATTCATGCCCAACCCCCCCCACCCTACCCCACTGAACTCCTCTCCTGCAACTGTCAAAAATAACCTAATACTTCTCTAGCAAACTATTTCATTACCCCTAATCATACCTTTTATATCACTATACCCCACTTCCTCTAGCATGTAAGCTCATTGAGCAGCGCCCTCAACCCCGCTGTGTGTCCAATTGTCTGGTTACAATTACGTGTCTGTTAGTAAACCCATTGTACAGCACTATGGAATTTGCTGGCGCTATATAAATAATAAAATAATAAAAAATAATAATACTATGGTCAGAGCATTGTGTTATACTTTTAAGAGATGTAGATATCCAATACCATTCTTCCATGTGTTTTTATATATTTTTTTTTAATAAAACAAGATACCTCTATTAGAAAAAAGTGATGTTTCTGTCTATTTAATTAATGCAGTTTATTGCTTGAAGAGCAACAGGGAATGTCAAGATAATGGTTAATTTGTAAAAAAGACTATGTAATTTTGCATAGCTGCATTTTTAGTCTTACTCATTTAGTTTACATTGTGACGTGATTATTGTCTTCTCATTGCCCCCTAATTCCCTTTCTTTTCTGTGTCCCTCAATACTCATTTTTTTGTATATACTGGAAATCCAGACCAGATTCCTTTTGTGTTGAGAAATGTGCCCTCCCCGCCCCACACTATAGGAGCTTCTTTGGTGGTGACCACATGAAAGCATACATTTGAAGAGAGTCTTTGGAAGCAGTCTAAGCAGTATGTATTGCAGTTAGCATTTTCATCTCCCATGTTGAAATTCGTGTACAACTAACCAATATTCGGTTACGGCGATGCAGTGGTTGTCTTAACACAATATGGCCATACAGTGTAATTTAAATTCCAATATTTGTTTAAGATACGTGATTCTAAGCAGCCTTGTACCCCAGGTGCAAGGATAGATCCGCAGCATACTATCTTAGAGGACCACAGCTCCCACATTCTCTCGCCCAGCAGAAACCAGGGCATTAGGTACCTAGGAGTTGAAGATACGACCCTCATATCAGCCACAACATTACTACTTGTCCTAAAACTGCTACCATTGTTGTGACATTCCTTGTCCAAACATTATATCTTGCATGTATGCAAAAGTCATGTACACTGTATGCCATGTTGAATATATGTGACACGGACTGTACTGTTCACTTACGTTATGTTAAAAATTACTTAAAACAAATCAAAATAAACAAAAAAGAAAACATTTTGTGTGTGTGTGTGTGTGTGTGTGTGATGTTTCCTTAATCTGCCTTCTCTGTTTCTCATTGGGCGAAGGTAGATTTTTCTGTGATTGTTTATCAGGTTTTTTTTTTATGTAAAATTGTATTTTTTATTTTTTTGTGTTCACCATTCTTTAACCTATATTTTTCAAAAACCCTTTTACTGGAGGAAATGCTGTGCATAATGAGACTAGGGATAAGGTCTCACGAGGTAAACTACACAAACACAATTCATTTTTTTCAGGGCTGCAGTGACAAGTAGTATGGTGTACTCTTCTCCCCTGTGCCCCTGACAGTGAAAGCAAAATAAGTAGACTTGTGCATTCAGTTTCAAATGAACTGTGTACAACCAAATTTTGAGCAATTTGACAGTTGTCTCTGAAGCATCATAGGGAAGCGTCATAAACAAACCGTTTAGTCAATGGATGGACATGTTCGTATCTTTTGTGATTTGGAGTACTGTCTGTAGCCCCCCCAAAAAAGAGATAATCGATGGGAATGTTTTTATTTTTATGAAGACTTTTGGCTGAACCAAATGTTTTCCACCATGCACAAGTCTAAAAATAAGTCTTACTTATGAGAAGCTGAGCATGTGATTGGCAAGCTCATCATGTCATAAGTAAGACCAAATTAGCTCCCTCGACCAAGTATGTTATAAATAAATAAGTTCCCCTGAAACCTCCCTAAAAAAAAAGAGGCCTGAGAGTGACATCTTGTTTTTCTCCATCCCATGAATTATTGGGTCAAGAATAATAGGGGACTAGAATTTACAGAGTCTCCTGGGCCCTCTCTTAGAATTGACGCACCAATAAGGGACCCCGATTTTACCTTTACTGGGTCCCAAAGAGTTAACCTGTGTATAATCACACATACAGAGTATTTAGGTATATTGTCACAATTCTTTGTGATGATGGTGCTATATTTAGCAATGCTGGGAGACAGTGGCAGAAAAAGATAGATCCCCATCTGTTGTTTAACTTCCATGATGCTGTGCCAGCTGGGGATTTACCCTTTGCCAAGCCTTGCGGGTTGCATTTGTGGGCAGTGTTTGTGTATTTGAATGTAAACATGTTTTCATTTAGAGTATGTTTGGGCATGTAGGGTTGTACTTGTATGTACTGTTGCCACTGGAATGCCATGGTGTACTTGTGTGTAGCATTTGCGTTTGAATAAAGGGGTGTTTGTTTGTGTGTAGCATTGGCTTTAAAATGCAGGTGTGCTTTTGCATGCAGAGTTGGTGTTTGTATATAATTTTAGCGTTTTAATACAGGGGTGTGTTTGTATGTAATGTTTGCATTTGCATGCAGGAGTATTTCTGGATATAGTGTTGTATTTTAAATGTGGATAAACATCTGTGTGTAATATTGGTGTTAGAGTGAAGGGGTGTGTTTGTGTATCATTTGGAGTTTGAATTCAGGGGTGAGTTTGTATGTAATGTTTGTTTTTTGCATGGGTATGTTTTCACGGCTGTTGGTGTTTGATTGCTGCGGTGTATGCACATACATACTTACACAGATATACATGCATCTTAACACATAGATGCACACACTGACACATGCACACACCTCAACACATAAACAGATATTGACACATGCACACACCTCAACACATACACATATTGACACATACACACACCTTGACACACAGATACACATGCTGGAACATACACGCTCTGACGCAATGCTGAATGCACTAACAGACAGATACACACACTGGTACATACACACACACTCAGATACACAGAGTGACCACCTAATGGGCCCCCCCCGCTTGCGAGCCCTGGTGTAGCAACACTGACTGCACTGACGGTAGTTCTGCCGCTGATGGGAGAACACAAAACTTGATTAGTAAATGAAAAGACTTTACTTCATAATATTTGAAACAGAGTGTGACATTTGAGGCCATAAACAAGGGAGCTTACTTGATCAAATATATACTAAAAGGGACTCTCCAGTGCCAGGAAAACTCATACAGCGTGAGGACGTCCAGCGATGCTATAGCACAGATAATCTGTGCTATGATCCCAGAAGTGCCCTCTAGTGGCTGTCTAGTAGATAGCCACTAGGGGAGGACTTGACCCTGCAAGGTAATTATTGCAGTTTATGAAAAAGGGTTAAGGGAAGTGGGAGTTGGCACCCAGACCACTCCAATGGGCAGAAGTGGTCTGGGTGCCTGGAGTGTCCCTTTAAATAAGGCTTTTGAATAACTGAGATTTAATTAATCTAAGGTGAAGCAAAAAATAATATATACAGTAATACATTCCTTATGAATTTTTATTATAGTTGGTTAGCAAAAGTGAACAATACTTGCAGAAACACTGTTTAGTTGTACTGAAAAGAGATGCAACATAAACCAACTAGGCAGTGAGATCAGGATATCACATGGGGGCAGCATGGGGTAATTCCAAAGTTCCAGAGTGGACACAGTATTAAGGTGAGTAAGCTTTCAATATAGAAAAAAAACAGAACAGGAGCTTGGTAAAGTATACGGCCTGGCTTCAGAGAAAACAGAAAGAAATAATACAAGCAGGGCCGCCATCAGGGGGTGACAACCATAACGGTTGTCACGGGCCCGGCGGCCCTGGGGGGCCCGGCCGACCGGGCCCCACGTGTGGGGCCCATCGGGTGGCCCACACACTTAGGGCCACCCGATGGGCCCCCTCCTTCAGGGGCCCGGTCAGCGCTGTGGCCGTGGTATAGCGCGACCGGGCCCCTTTTAAAAAAAAAAAAAAAAGCAGCCGCAGCAAGTGCTGCTGGGAGGAAGTGGTCACTTCCTCCCAGCTCACTCCGCGTGGGAGGAGCGCGCGCCCAGCCATGAAGAGGGAGAGCCAGGCAGTGAAGAGGGAGCCACGCTGACTCCCATCAACCCCAGCCACCCTCCTGCAAAGAAAAGGTAAGAGACAGGAGGGTGGCTGGGAAATGAGCTGTGTGTGTGTGTCTGTATGCATGTATGTGTATGTATGTCTGTCTGTATGTATGTATGTATGTCTGTCTATGTATGTGAGTGATTACTATGCCTATGCCTAAAAATGTCGAGAATAATAAATAAATAAAAATAAGGATAGGAATAAAATAGGAATGAAGATAAAAATAAGAAGAAAATTAGTAAACAAAATGTGAAATAAGTAAAAAATAAGTGCTGTACCTATAAGTACTAAAATATTGCTGTAAGGAATAAAGGGGCAGTGATAGAGGTAGATGTAAAGTGGGTAATAGAAAAGAGGAAAGGGTGGGTGAAGGTCTGAGATATAAGTAATCCTTTCATGTATGTCTGTCTGTCTTTGTATGTCTATGTATGTATGTGTATGTATGTCTGTCTGTGTGTGTATGTATGTCTGTGTGTCTATGTGTGTCTGTCTGTATGTCTATGTATGTCTGTCTGTATGCATGCATGTATGTCTGTGTGTATATGCATGTATGTCTATGTATGTATGTGTGTATGTATGTCTATGTATGTCTGTCTGGATGCATGCATGTCTGTATGTATGTGTGTATATATGTGTGTGTATGTCTATGTATGTATGTCTGTCTGACTGCATGCATGTATATGTATGTATGTCTGTCTGTATGCATGTATATGGATGTATGTCTGTCTGTATGTATGTCTGTGTATGTCTGCATGCATGTATGTCTGTCTGTATGTATGTCTATGTATATATGTATGTCTGTATGTCAGTATGAATGTATGTCTGCATATCATTATGAATGTGTGTATGTGTGTATGGATGTCTGTATGCATGTATGTCTGTCAGTATGTCTGTATATATGCATGTATGTCAGTCTGTATGTATGTCTGTATGCCATTATGAATGTATGTCTGTATGCCATTATGAATGTATGTGTGTATGGATGTCAGTGTCTGTATGTCTATCAGTATGTATGTATGAATGTATGTGTGTGTGTGTATGTATGTCGGTGTCTGTATGTATGTATGTTTTTTTATGTCCTCATGCATGTGTGTCTGTATGTATGTTAGTATGTGTCTGTCTGTCACTATGTATGCCTGTGTGTATGTCTCAGTATGTGTGTGTCAGTATGTATGCCTGTATGCATGTGTGTCTGATTCAGTATGTGTGTCTGTTGGTATGTATCTGTGTCCTTTTGTATCAGTGTGTGTGTTTGTGTCTGTGTGTGTATTCCTGTGGGCGGTATTTGGAGGCGGGGCCCAGACCCCGAGCTGAGTTAGGGGCCCCAAAATTTCTGGTGGCGGCCCTGAATACAAGTCAAGTGAGTGTTGGAGTTTACATTAAATACACAGATCCAAAGTATGCAGCGTGACGGAGGTAGAGTCTGTAACAGCAAACTAGGGGCATAGTCCTGACATGAGAGAAAATGTCACAAACCTATGGTGAAATTTGGTTAAAAGGGTGACCCATATGCATAATCAGGAAATGGAAACAGAGATCAGTAGCCAACGATAAAGGAGCAAACTGGACAGGTTACTTCAGGCACAAACAGACTGATGCAATTAAGGATTGGACAAAAGGAACACTATGACATTGCTGAGTAAAGAATATGTGGCAATCACAGGGATTAATGTGATTTAAGTTAGAACCTAAAGATTTTGCCTTGAAATCTCTAGCACCTGATTTTGTAGAAGCATGACTGAAAGGAGAAATTTAACCGTGTTGAATGTGCTCATTTTAGGTCTTATCTCATCTGATTAGCCAGCTTAAGGATGGGGGCAGTAAAGGTGAAGCTCAGATATTTAACCCTATTTACATCAACACTGCAGATTATTTAATGCTGTTTATGACTTTAAACTATTTTTTACTATTTCTTGGGTGTCATGGAACATCCTATGGACTTTAATGGGTTAATTAACTGACATTTCTTGTACTTTAGTCTTGGTTTTCTGCTTGCTAAAAAGCATGTTTTGTTAAATTAGTTAAATGAGCCAAGTGAATTATTACTCAGGATTTTTTGTTTATTTAGTTTTTTTTTATTTAAGTTTAACATGTCTTTTAAACGACAAAGGGTAATTACCTATCTAAGCCTGGATTTGCCCTGCTTTAGTATAGGAGGCTCTACATTTAATAATTTGATATTTATTTATGTAGAAAGCATTATAGTACTTATCATGGCTTTGTATTTTGCTATTTTTCTAAATAAATCCAATGTTTCAAAACCGGAATTCTAGTAGGATATGTTGCAAAGCCTAGTCTTAATGATCTGTATCATACCATGTTATTTGTTAAAACTCAATATTCTTTCACAAGAAATTATATTATGCAAGCCATATAGAAAGAAAATTATTAGCTGACACTTTCCAGGAAAAATAATCATTTGACACTTTAGTTTAGCCATTAAAAACCACATCCAAAAATAACACTATGCTTTTAACTCTTCTAGGAACCATAAAATGACTAGCAAAATGGAATCCAATCACTGAAAAAGTATTTTAAACCCTTTAAACCACAAAATCTTCAAGTTATGTTACCTCATATAAAATACATTATAAATAAAACATCTGACAATAATGAATAAGTTTGTTTAGATAAGTGCTTTTCAAATAGAAGTTACGAACCACAAACGTTTTCTGCAATCCTTAATTATAAAACATCTTATAGTTTCTATTAAATAAATGTTATACTTAATTTATAGATTATAATTTTAAAATTATGTTTATTAATATTGTGCTGTTGGAAATTGCCCAGTCTAGATTTAGCAAACATAAAATGGATCTATTTTTTTTTTTTTTCTTCTAATGTTTCTAATTTTAAGTTACTACAACACAAATGTCTGGACATGTTTATTGACATAATAATCTTACATGGTTATTTACTAAAGTCCAAATGGCCCCATATAGAATGGGGCAAAACAATACTGGTGCATTCAGGATGCAAGACAGTATTTAACAATGTTCAGATTTTTCACTTCAAACAGGGCTGAATTTGGTCTGGAATTCAGCTGGACCAAATGCTGCCAGCTGGCTGAAATCCAGACCAAATTCTTTCTAATCTTGGCATGTAGGCTTAAAATCCAGGTCTGGCTTTAAAAAGAGAAATTTAACTATTTTCCACTGACTGCTAGCACAGCAAATAGTTAAATAACCCTTGGTGTCACAAGGGTTAATTATACAGTGGCTGTCCAGCATTAAATAGTTAATAACAGTAAAATAAATGATCAAAAAATATGATTACAATAAGAGAGGTTTAACACCTCCCTAGGCCCCATTCTTCCATGCAGCAGGTAAGGGCATGTCTGTTGAATGTCTAAAACTAGCCATGGGCAGCCATTACTGTCTAGTTGATAGAAAGACTCATCCTATGTGGGGGCCTTTAAAATAAGTAATAGGAGTGAACAATAATCTGTGGTGGGGATATTTAATAAAATAATCAGGGAGAACATCCTTATGTCCACCCCTGCCCCTCTGATGATCTGCAGATCAGAGGGTTATTATAATATTGATCTTGAAAAAAACATTGAAAGTCATGTTTCAGTGTTTGCAGATGACACAAAACTCTGTAAAGTCAATGTGAGCAAGATATTACTTTGCTGCAGAGGAATTTAGATAGACTGGGGGACTGGGCACTCAAATGGTAGATCAAATTTAATGTAGAAAAATGCAAAGTTATGCACTTAGGCATCAAGAATGCACAAGCAACTTATACCCTAAATGGAAGCAAATTACAGATAATCACACACGAGAAGGACTTGGGAATTGTTAAAGAAAACAAACTATGCAACAATGTGCAATGTCAATCAGCACTGGCTAAGGCCAGTAAGGTATTGTCATGCATGAAAAAGGGCATTCATTCTCGGGATGAGAATACCATTTTGCCTCTTTCTAGATCGCTGGTAAGACCACATCTTAAATATGCTGTGCAATTTTGGGCACCTCTTCTAAAGAAGGATATTATGGCACTATAAAGAGTGGAAAAGAAGGCTACAAAATTAATTAAAGTAATGTAACATTTTAGCTATAACGACAGGTTAACAAATTTAAACCTCTTTAGTTTAGCAAACGTTGCCTAAGAGGGGATATGATTACATTATATCCATGGCCAATACAAACCATTGTGTGGAAATCTATTCACAAACAGGACTTTACATAGGACACAAGGTCATGCGTTTAGACTGGAAGAAAGACGGAAAGGATTTTTTTACCGTAACAATAATAAGGATATGGAATTCTCAGCCTGACGAAGTGGTTTTATCAGAGTCAGTACAGATGTTTAAACAGCAACTAGATGCATACTTGCAAAAACAGAATATTCAAGGATATAATCTTTCAATGTAGGGTAATAACTGATTGATCCAAGGATGAATCTGACTGCCATTCTGGGGTCAAGAGGGAATTTATTTCCTAGTTTGTTACAAAATTGGAAGTGCTTCAAACTGGGGTTTTTTATGCTTTCTTTTGGATCAAAAGCAAAAAACAAATGTGAGGAAGGCTGAACTTGATAAACACGTCTCTTTTCAGCCTATGTAACTATGTAATATTCAGGGAGGATGACCTAGTGTCCTCCATACGGTCCCCAACCCATTGGCTATGCTCCCTAATTATAAACTGTCCTAGTGTCCTCTCACCGACCCCCACCCATTGGTGGCCGATGGGGCCCTAATTATAATATTAAATGGGCCATATTTGGGTGCTTTAATTAATTAAAAAGTAGGGGGTAGATATGCCAATGGTCACCCTTTCCAAATGGTGGCATGTGCTCTTAAGGTAGCTAAGGATCCCCAATCCCATGGCCATCTCAATTAAAACGAAGAACCGCACTTTTCCTTTCTTCTAATTCTTCAGCCCCAAAAAATGCCAAATAAAAATCTATAAATACCAATGCAACTTTTGAAAAAAAAAAAGAAAAACCAAAGGAAAAAAAATGTGGTGCAATAAAATTTATCCATCTAAACCAATGGAGAGGTGATAGCGGGGAAAGCCCACATATGGGATTTCCATATCTTTGGATAATAACTCGTGCTATTACATATCTTGGGATAATATTTCATGCTACTATTAGTAAGTGTGCTCTGACATTTGAGGAGGAGGCACACATTGAGAAGGAGGAGGCATTGAGGTAGCCAGGTTCCTCAGACTCCCATCAACCTCAGCCATCCAGCTCCCACTTGTTCCCAGGGAAACCTCCTTTCTGTAAAGGTAAGGAGACAGGAGGGTGGCTAAACTATGTAAATTAATATTTATGTGTGTATCTGACTGTCTGTGTGTATCTGGCTGTGTGTGTGTCAGTGTGTGTATCTGGCTGTATGTGTGTGTGTGTCAGTGTGTGTGTATCTGGCTGTGTGCATGTCAGTGTGTGTATTTAGCTGTGTGTGTATCTGACTGTGTTTGTGTCAGTGTGTATATATGGCTGTTTGTGTCATTGTGTGTATCTGACTGTGTGTGTGTATCTGGCTGTGTGAGTGTCAGTGTGTGTCTGGCTGTGTTTGTGTCTTTGTGTCAGTGTGTGTGTATCTGGCTGTGTGTCAGTGTATGTGTACCTTTGTGTCAGTGTTTATGTGTATCTGTGTGTATGTATACCTGTGTGTGTACTTGTGTGTCAGTTTGTATGTGTAACAGCATGTCTCTGTATGTGTACCTGTGTGTGTATATGAGTGTCAGTGTGTGAAAAAACAAAAATATAGACCACCCAGGTGCAGTATGTGCAAAATCAATTAAAAAAAGGTAATAACCCCCTTTTTTAGATACACGGTATAGAAAAAGGATTCCTCTCAATCCTCATACACAGATAACAAACAAAATATACCCAAAGACATAAAATGGAGAAAGAACTCATAATATCGTAATTTAAGAATTTATGCTTGAACTCACAGAGTAGCAGAAAATTCTGGCTCATCAATAATATGTAGATTCCACCGGATTCAATAGCATTTAGATATCCAAAGGTTCATGTGGAAA
Organism: Pelobates fuscus; assembly: GCF_036172605.1. NCBI lineage: Eukaryota > Metazoa > Chordata > Amphibia > Anura > Pelobatidae > Pelobates > Pelobates fuscus. The sequence goes on from NC_086318.1 coordinate 240,145,188, forward strand.
GAAATTTAAAGAACCATAGTGCAACACTAATATAAAGTAAAAAATACATGCTTTAATGGTCACACTTACAAAGTAAAAGTAGGTTAAAAGCCAATGTGTACTAATATGTATATATATCTGTGAATATATGTCATAGTATGTAAACCCAGCAATCAAACACAACATGCAAACACACCCCTGAATTCAAACTCAAAAACTATATAGAAACACACTCCTTCATTCAAACACCAATACTGCATCCTACATGCACACACATACTCTATGCAACAACATGCTCACATTCAAATGCACAAACACTGCTCACAAATACAGCCCTGCAATAATGGCCAAATGGTAGATCCCCAGCTGGCATAGGAATTGTACAACAGATGAGGATCTATATTTTCTACCCTCTTGCGCTAGATGGAAGGCCCAAAAAATGTCTTGCTCCAGGGTCCTCTCTACATTAGTTCTTCCACTGTGTTGGGTGGAGGGAATGATTGCATGCCAGAGGTGGAAATGTGCATGGGGGGAGGGGGCAGGATCCAGCTAGCCTGGGTTCATAATGGAAAAAAGGGATTAAAAAAATCACAGAATAATCTAACTTAGTCCATTGAGAAATGGATAAGACAAATTGAGGGAACAGCACACACATAAAAATACAGTTTTGATTTCTATTGATGCAGAACAAGCTTTTGATAGGGTGGACTGGCCGTTCCTCATGTTGGCGTTCAGAACACTTGGGTTCGGCCAGGGATGGCTCAACTAGATCTCCGCTATCTATTCCAATCCCACGGCCGACTAAAAATTAATGGCCAATTGTCCAAACCTTTTGAGATACACAATGGGACTCGCCAAGGGTGTCTCCTATCGCCCCTTTTATTCATATTGATAATTTAACCACTACTACAGGAAGTGAGAGATCTCTCAGACATCTTAGACTTTCTGGGCACACACTATAATTGTAAAGTATCGGCGTTCGCCGACGATTTCCCCTTTACCATTTCCCACCAAGAACAATCTTTACCTCCGCTGATGGAGGAATTGGAAACCTATAGAACTATGCCTAATTTCAGAATCAGCAGAGACAAGAGTGAAATTCTTAACTTAACTACACCTGCACATATGATACCCGCTCTACAGCATAGATTCCTCTTTAAATGAGCACTTCAATATGTTAAATATACCTTAAATACCCCATAATAGTGAAAGGTGAAATATACAGTGAGTGGGTATGTGTGGTAGCAATAGCAGCTACAAACCACCTGTGTGGGGACCCCTTATACCACTCTAAATAATTCTCAAAAATACATACAATAGGTGGAACAAACGTCTGATGATTCTATAAAAGAAAAGAAAATAACATAGTGCAGTATTGCCAGTATAAATAACAGAGATATTGTAGTTTTCAAGTACTCACAAGCCTGGAGCCAAATTATGACATATGACTCTCATGGGTAGTGCAGAGGGACTCTTAATAGGATGTCCCCACCCTTCTTCCAGCTGGTCCTTATACAGCCTATATAGCTTCTGGAGGAGCTGCAGACTGCAGAGACAGCTCAAAAAGCTGAGGGTCTATTAATTCTCCATCATTGCATCACTGATAAGGATTCTTTTCCTTCTTTATTTAACAGTCCCAACCCTCCTTGGAGAAATAAAATGGCCACTTCCTCAAGCTCAAATTGTACCCTCACCCCCAGCATGCACTGATGACTTTAATACCCCACCTACTAAATAAAATCGAACAATGCCGCACTATGAAGGAACTAAGGTGATCTTCCCTTGGCAATCATCATCGATACAGAGTGATATGGCAACCCTGGATCTTTGACATGACCACGAGAGATAATTGACTAGAATGACCTCAGAGAGAAAAAATATATAAAGGGATGGGCTAATACAGTAGTGGCTAGAAGAACTTGAGCTCTACCCTGTACGAAGTTGTGACACAGATCACTGCACCAAGTAACCTATACACATTGAAAATATAGATACCAGTATTGATGTTTCTTGTTTACCCCTCCCCCCCATCTGGGGCTCTCCATTGCCCCTAATAACCAATAACCTAACCCCCATTATGACATGCATCTCATTAGGCCATACTCCACACCTTTGGATAATCACAGTACTTAGAGGACATATATTGGCATGACGAGCTGTTACTGATGCTCGCTAATTAGGGACCACTGGTGATTACCAATGTATGTTACTAATGTATGTATGCATGGATGTTGTATCTCATTATTTAATATGAAATCTTCTTATGTACCCTGTAGACTTGATTTTATAATTATCACTTTATTTAAATTCCATGAGAAGGAATCTGAACTGAAGAAATCGCTGCATGTACCACACTAATGGATCTAATAGATATCCTTGCTAAAAACAGCCAGGCAAAAAATTCGCAATTGACTGAACAGAGGCTGTAAAGAGATCAAATCCACTTACCAAATACAAGCCACACCAGATAACTCTTACTGGTGCCTGGAACCAAAGAATCCAACAAAAGAGAATTAGCTGTTGGAGATAGACCATCAACATTCCAAGAACCATGGAAATCATCCAAGTTACAAATTGAAAATGTTAATTTAGGATACGAGGATGAGGATTCCCCTGAGGATCTGTATGAAGATGGTGGAAAGATGGAATTAGAAGAGAATCCATATAACACATCCCAAAGGTCTGGAAACCAGGTTTGACTCTACCAAAATAGAGATAATCAAAATTAATTATACTGCTTGGATGCGAAAATGAATCACTTGTGCAATAAATGCAAATGGAGGAAAGGCATATGCACCCTATTTTGACCATGCCTGAAGGAAAAAATTCACTGCCAAGCACTCTAGATCAGAAAGTCAACTGAAGATGGTTGAAACCTGTCAATTTATTCTCTAAGCAAAAAGATCCATGCTGAATGGTCTTTCAAGATCTGATATCTGATCAAATATCAATTTGTTCAGCATCCAATTGCACGCAACACTCCAGTGTCTGGAGAACCAATCTGTAGTGAAATTTGTTCGGCATTGAGACTGATGTTCTGACAAAAACTGAACTGATAAATATACTTTGTGAGATGCAGTAGTGTGCAGGATTAAGCACAAGCCAGATTTTATATTGCATTGTGAAACGTTATCTATCTGCAGGAATATAAAACAACCTGCTACATCTCTAGTCTTACTATGTATGGTAAAAGGCCTGAAGACAGTTTATGTGTAGAAAATATTCCACTATGGAAAAGTTGCCTCATGAAGATAAATCTGTACAAGCTGCACCCAAACCCCACTGATTGGCATCCAGTTCTCTAAAATAAAGTTTGGGATTGGTATGAAGATCACTTAACCTCTGCAAGCTTCCATATGCAGAAGCCACCAGTGAAGTTCCATACAGACCTTGGCTGTAAGGTAAAGACATTCCTGGTGTTTATCTTTGCAAGAAAGGTATTGCTGAAGAAATCTGCATTGTGAGCTTGTTGAATAGCCCCTTTGAAAAAAAGATCTCAGAATTTTGAATTGATATGACTTTCTTGCTGAAAATACACTCTGATTGGATTAGGCATAGATCATTGATAGTAGTGAAACTCAACTATGTTACCATACACTGTCTGAAAGATCAAGTAATCCAAAGAAACTGCAGTCCAATTCTGAGAAAAAAAAGAGTCTCCCAGCAGTGTGTCAAATGGAGAAATAAGGATATGCTGGTGGATTAACTAACAGGAACTTGAACTGGTTCTATATATAATATACAATTGCCAAATAAGTAAAGATTAGTAGGGCTCACTGGATCTCCAATCTGTCATAGAGTTCCTTTGAGCCAGCTTGAACTTTCAAATCTGTCTCACATATGTCTCAAGGGTGCTATTGAAAGTGGGTGGCTGGCTCCTTTGGTGCTTGGACAGGCATCATCTGCTGGGTATGGGGGAATCAATGGTGAAATTAGTACTGTTTTGGAAAGATTATTTTATTTTAAAGAGCCCATTGTCTATAGAGAGTAGGCATTAGCCGTAGGTAGGGAAGCATCTGTTACATGGGTCAATATGTATCTTTCAGATGACATGGCCACATTAGCATGGTCAGTGCTTACAGAGCACCACTAGAGTAAGATATGCTTAATGGGCACCATAAGGGCACACCCAATGCAAAGTAAAACTGACAAATCCAGAGCAAGACTGACACATGTAATCTGCAAAAACAATCCACAACACACAATTAGGGCACCAAACACAAAATGGAAAATGTATGTCATAAATCTCACATCATTCTAGATGTCTGTGGAATGGAGGCTGTAATACTCGGGAAAAACAAGAACAAAGATTGCTGCCTCTACAAAAGGAAAACAAGAACAAAGATGGCTGCCACAATAGTAACAAAAGTAAGGGTGAGAAACCCTCCTCAGGTCAGATGAGTCCAAAACCAAGTCAATCTCTACTAAAAAAAAGTAAAACGAGAGAATTAAATTCACAGACATGCAAAAACAAATATGTGAGCATGCAAAAACCTGAATATTGAGGAAGACCAAAAGCCCAAACCTGGCAAATGCATTAACGTTGTATTGGTGACCTGATTGTCCATTTTATAATGCATTTTACTGCGCCAACAAATAGCAGAAAAATAACAACACAATATTAAATATAAACCATGTTCTTCATAAGCACACCATCTCTCTCTTAGCTGTTCAAGTCAGTAAAATGACAAGAATAGAAATACAAAATAAAAGCATAATTGGTAAGATCACATGTTTGATCTTTTTGTTTTTGGCCTACTCCTTGACAGTACACTTACCTTAATCGTAGCTGTCCCACTCTACTTTGTACTTTGTAATTTTTTTGATCTCTATTTATTTAAGGCATATGTTTTTTTCTCCTCTTGAACAAGCAAATGTATATATATATATATAACCACAACAGTTATTTAAATTTTTATTTTTTTATGGATTTACACTAAACATGCACAGTGTTTGTATATCATAACATAATTTGAAGAGATCTGGGATATTCTCTAGATAAATATACATTTAAAATGATTTTAAGTAAAAGCATATTCAATTCTTTACAACAAGATGCCATTTTTGTAGCAGTCCTTTCCGTTTTTTTTCCAATACAGTAATTAGTATTTCCAGTTCCTGGATTTGCTTTTTTTTTTTTTAAACTTAGAGGTTCCTGTGGTTTGCTGTGAATGCTAAATTCTTTCTCCAGCATTAGCCTTCTCGGCATTTGCAAAACCCATAAAAAAACAAAAAAGCCTATGCATTTGACAGAGTTGCTCTCTTCACTCACCGGAGTTTCTGCCTAGCCAGCCTGAAGTTCATCTTTGTTAAGTGAAATTTTACGCCGTTCGTATGGAATTCAACATAGTGTGGTTGTATTTCAATCAACATTTGGCTCATATTCAACCTCATTCGGTTGAAATTTGGCTGGAATTCGACATACATTCCCTAAAGGACACTTTCTTTTCCCAATAATTAAGACTGAAATATACTTTGCATTCTATGATTTCGTGAGACCCAGATAATTTACTAGCTAAAGCCCTACTAAAACAGAGCAGTGTTTAAAAGTTGCCCGTTTAATAAAGCATTCGTAACATTATACAGTTTGCCTGCCCCATGAGAAAACCAGCCAAATGGTCAACTTATTGAAATACTAATTTATCCTAAACGTAATAAATGATGCTCTATTAAGATTTTAGACTATTATTTGTCTGCAATTAACTCATCCTCTAACCAACCATTGTTTTTTCACTTCATGGCTTTATTATAACTATCATGAAATTCATGCTGTATAAGAGCATATAGGAATATTCCTGATTAGATTAGGCCTGAATCCTACACTTTATTGAGTACACTCATTCTGAATAGAGGCAACATCCACTGCTTCTAGTAAAAACATACCAGTTCATATTATTTAGAAATTAGGACAATGGAAATCTTCAGCATACTTTTGCTGTATTCCCGAACTGGAAATAGAACTCCGACACGGTTTCCAAGGTTTAATGGAATAACGTTCATGTTTGTATCCTTTTGATTTAATAAATTACTTATTTTGCATTCAACTTTTGCCCTCTTTATGTTACAGGCCAGTACACTGGCTTCACCTCAGTCGACTTATTTTCTGACTTATGTATATTTTCAGACTTACGTATATTTTTCTTTATTTTACAGACATACCGTTAAGTCGGTTTTGGCACAGCTACTGACTTTTGTATATATATATATATATGTTATTATATTTATTTCTTACAGCTTACGACCTTTTGTGTCCCCACCGCAAATATACATATACTGTGTGTATATACCCTTCCTATTGTGTTTTTATACCCCATCTCCTCTAGACTGTAAGCTCATTTGAGCAGGGTCCTCAACTACCTATTGTTCCTGTAAAATTTTGTTATTGTCTCATTTGGAAAATTTCCCTCTTATTGTAAAGCGCTGAAGAATAAGCTAGCGCTATGTAAATACCACTACTACTACTACAACTACTACTACATATATATATATATATATATATATATATATTTGTGGTCACGGCATAAAGCCGTTGCATTAGTAGCAAAAAGACAAACAGGGAATGGAAAAGTCAGTTGTGGTGTGCCGGAACTGACGAGGTAGTAGGCCTGAAATAAAAGAGGGCCTACCTTATGAAATGCTAATAAAAGGAGGTGTGGTGGGTGGGACAACTCGCCCAACCTAACAGGTAATGAGGAAAGGGCTGGTACACCTTAAGAAGGGGAACCAAGCCTCTCCCACAACTTCAGGCCACGCCTTCCATTTGTGGTCACGGCATAAAGCCGTAGCATTAGTAACAAAAAGACAAACAGGGAATGGAAAAGTCAGTTGTGGTGTGCCGGAACTGACGAGGTAGTAGGCCTGAAATAAAAGAGGGCAAAAAAGATATAAACCAGTTTATTCATCCTACAAATACATCATAGCATATCACATATTCATAGTCTTGAATGCTAGGCACACCTCTTGTATCGGCTGAGGGATGTATCTGGTGTAAGCCGTGGATTTCCATCGGCCTAAAATTTTAATGATGTGAGCCGGGATATTCTTTTTAGAAGCTGTAGTGGCGGCTCCTATTCTAAACGAGTGACCAGAGTAGTTTGCTGGGTTCAAACCTAAACGGACCAACAGCATTCTAACATACACCATGAACTTACTCGTAGTGAGCTTATTACCGTGTAAGGTCAGGAGTGGTTGTGTTGGAGCTATTGTACAGAAGGAAAGATATTTGTCGAAAACTTCCACAGGACACCATTTATTACTAGTGGGGTAATAGGTGATAGTGACCGTCTGTCCTTTGGCGCTAGTTTTGGTATGGTGTAGGGATGAAATTGGGGGAGTTATAGTTAGTAGTGGTGAACTCTTTGGGCCGAAGAAAACCGTAAAGGCCAGATAGATGGCTGTTATAATTATACGATTAGTATGAGCTTCGAATGGTGAGGTGTCTAGCAGATTTGACAGTGACTGAAACAATAGATCGTGGATGGGTAGTCTGGATGGTGAGGGAATAGGGGTGGAGTCTTTAATACCTTTAAGTATGGCTTTAACTTGGTAGGATGACAGAAAGCGTTGTCTATTAGGCCAAGTGGTGAGGACATGATGTTGAATACCTGTGATATACCACTTAATGGTATTGAACGATAGTGTTAGATGAAGGTGGCAAAAATAAATTAATGCAATGATTGTCTCCATGGAAAATTGGTCAGTGATATTAAAGTCCAGCAAGAATCTATTGAAAATATGAAACGCCCTGCCATATGCCTTCCTGGTGTTATCGGAAAGACTGAGTTGCGAGAGTTGTTGCCATGATAGAGCAGTTCTTTTAGTCCCAAACCATCTCCTGCCACTGCGGTACCGGAGTTGGTGTCAGGGTAGCTGTTGGTAGTGCTGCCCGGAACTCCTGAAACCGAGACCGTGATAAGTGATCAGCAGCGATATTGAGAACCCCAGGCACATGAATGCAAGTTAAAAGAAAACTGTGTTTTGCAGCTAGCCATGTGAGAGTCCTCATAAACCACATGATGGCCAGGGAAGAGGAACGTCCCTTGTTTACAATATGGTACGTTGACATGTTGTCCGAGAAGCAACGCACCGTATTCCCAGACCAGCAAGCTCCACACTTAACTGCTGCTGCCATAGTTGGATAGAACTCAAATAAGGCTGATGTGTCCTTGAACTTGGGGATCTCCGTAATTTCCCCCGGCCATTTACCCCACATCCATTCATTGCCACAAATAGCGGCAAATCCTGAAGTGGCAGCGGCATCCGTCCAGACTGACACCAACTTATCTGACCATACCGGGATTAAAAATGCTTTTCCCATTCCAATTTAGAAAAAAATTCCCTCCACATACGTAGGTCAGCGGTGGCATGTATGTCTAACGTAATGCGGGAGGCATCAGATTGCAATAGGGGAAATAGGCTAAGTAAACGGGATATGAACACTCTCCCCTGTGGAATAATTTTCATAGCGAAATTTAGTGAACCCAACAGGGATTGTAACTCCTTCCTAGTACATGAGCCACCTGCTAGATAAAGGTCAATGGCTGCCAGGATGCACCACCCCCAAGTAGTTGATGATCGTATCTGGACCTTCAGTCTTTGTTGGTGAAACAGGTACTCTTAGTTGTGTGAACAGTCGTGTTATGGACAGAAGGCTACTAGGAGGTACCAGGTTACTTTCTATGGTCAGGAAATCATCCAGGTAATGGATCACGGCGGGGCATTTACAGATGTTAAGCAGCATCCAGCACAACGTCTCAGCAAATATATCAAAGATCCTGGGGCTGCTCTTAGAACCAAACGTGAGGCGTGTGAAAAAATAATATGATCCTTGCCACTTAACACCATGTAAATGCCACAGGGAAGGGTGGATAGGGATTATCTTAAAAGCGTTTACAATATCCGTTTTACTCAGCCATTCCCCTACCCTGGCCGAGAGGATGGCAGTGACGGCATTATCTATGGTAGCATATTGGAGGGAAAATTCTTCTGATGGAATTAGTGAATTGAGACTTGGGGTAGGTGATGCATGGGGAGCCGATAGGTCGAGAATTAACCTTTGTTTATTGGAAGATTTATTAGTGACCAGTCCTATGGGGTTAGTTCTCCAAACTGCAAAAGGCGGGGAGTCGAAAGGGCCTATTAAGAAACCTTGGTCAACTTCCTTCTGGAGAAGTAGGTCAATAGTGTCAGGAGCTGCTTGGGCTGTCTGCAAGTTTTTGCATTCCAAGATTCCCGTATGCATGTGAATAATACACGTGTGAAACCCCAAAGTAAATCCTGCCATTAAAAATTCTACGAGATGTTGAGATGGGTGACCACACAAAAGCTCTTTCAGTAGGGAGACTCCACATTACTTTGGAGTGAACCTTGAAACATTGGGAGCAGACATGCAGTAGTCTGCAGGCACTGTATCCGCAAGTGCCAGTGTTAAAATTATTACAGACTTTTTTTCCAAAAACACTATATCAAGGCCAAGTTTATCTTTCAGCACCCTGCCTGTTCTCCCAGTGGGCATCACATTAGTAGGAGAAAAAACGGCATTCACCTCTGGAGAGTTAGGGCACAGATTAGCCATGTAGGAGTTGGATGAGCAAATGGCACAAGCTAGGGTTTTGAGGCCCGCAAAGTGTTGACAAAAAAGCTCTGTATCAAGCACACCCCAATCAGCTTGATAATTGAACTGAGAGAGCGTCCGACGCCTTTGCGGAAAAGGCACGGTGGTAGTCGTAAAAAGACGTACCACTGTACTTGTGCCCCAAATCCACCAGCTTGTGGAGATAAAGGTCCAATTCTTCTCTCCTATCCGGATATACAGAGCATATCACATCTCTGTATATCCTGAAAGCCAACACAAATTCGGGAATAGACAGTTTCCGATTCAACCTAGGGTCCCTAGATTTCAACACAACCGACACATCCCCATATGCATAGGTTTTATTTTCAAGGACATCTTGCGAGGCTATAAGAAGTGAAACCAGATTGATATCCTTCCCTTCCAAGATGTCCTTTTTAGTGTTTGTAGGCACCATATGTGCTGGATTAATAATATGTGGGTCTTTCAGGCTGGTTGGTATATTACCTGGTAGGGGGTCCAGGCGCACCGTAGCGACCGGATTCCCTAATGCAGAAGATGACCGTTGCTGGCTGCATCCATCTTGTCGAGTTTATCCGTAAAACGACCCAAAGAGTTCAGGACTGAGGACAAAACAGTATGCAGATCAGAAGACTGGCTGCCACTGGACCCTTCCCCCGCCCCTGAGTTATCAGTCTGCTTATTCATCAGTCTGTATAATTCTGGGAAAGGAATATTCCTCTTCCTTAGTTCGGCAGTGATCCGAGGAATGGTCCATGCCCTGAGTGATGCAGGCTTGCGTTGTCGTCACCCCGGGATGGAGTGACCGATCTAGCCGGTGTGCTGGGGATGGACAAATCTTCCACGTCTTCGGGTATTTGTGACATGCTACAACTTAAAAATAATATGTTACCTGGGGTCCTACCCAACTTGCTGGTGTAACTAACGCCAAGTGGCGCAAGTATTACTTAGTAACGTGACAGGTGAGGCCCTACTAGTTGCCAAGCAGCTTTGAGAGGCACTATCTATGATTTGACTCGTGTGGGGTACGTGGCCATTGGCATTATGGCGGTGTGATGGCCTCTCTGTGATTCGTAAAAGCATAAGACAGAATAGGAGTGACAAGTGAGGCCCTCTCTATGCAACCAAGTGAGGCGGCTAGCTATGAATTGGCCCGAGGGAATGCCCTACCTGAGGATGGATGTTGGCCTCCGTAGAAGGCCATAAAAACATACCTAGAGGCTCCTATTGTGTATGCCAGTATATCTGTACTGTTACCCGAAAAGGGTAGGTAGGGAGGGAGAAATAATCGAGAAAACATGACGTACCTGATGAGCAAATTGCAAGATAGTATGATAAGGTGATACAGGCGATCTGTAGTAACCTATGAGAGTAATTTTGAGTTTGTAAGGGTTAAAAATATGTACCCCACAATCCCCTGCTATCCCGATACCTACCAGTAATTATTCCAACAGTAGGGGACTGGAACCAAATACTAAAAAAAGAGCAGGGATGCCTATACCTAGTAATACAGAAAACACAAATAGGGACCCAGGTTTTGCGTGACCATTAAGGTATAATTAATCGTGATTACTGACCTATCTCAAGTGACAAAGTTGGTAGAGTAGCAGCCCACTGTGTAATTGCTGTAGAATACTGAAAACATAAGAGGTCCATAATCATCAAACTGCTAAGCATTGCTCGTGACAATATGTCCATTATATATATTTGATACTAATATCGTGTATGTGTTAATTATAAAACCAGAAAGTATACCAAGGTATTATAATTGAACCATCCTCCTGATGGCTGAATTTATTCCAGACATATATCCTAACAAGCAAAAATGTGTGACAACTATTGCTACCAAAATCCTCCGTAACATGTAATTGTTCCAGCCGTGTTGTCATAACATATGTCTACAAAATTCCTGTAATCATACCTAAATAAAAAATGCAATTTATGCCACATGTCATAACCCTTATGACCACCAGGGGTCGTGGAACCAAAACTTGAGAGAGAAATCAGTAATGATAACCAGCCACCAGAGGTCACCCTAGTGCCTATCACAAGTTTTTACATCTAATATCGAAAAGAGTTTCGGCAGACTCCGGAGCGAGCGGTCGCATGTAGCCAGAGCTCCGCGCTGCACAGGCCGTATCAGACTACAAAAGGTGACCCAGTACCGGGGAAACGCACAACCACAGCATGTCTCAACCCAAACAGAAACGACAGACAGAGAGGGGCGAAAAAAGTAATTTCTTTGGGGTAAAAGCGAGCCAGGCGCGGGGCCCGGTGCTCCACGAGGAGACGCAAGATGGTGGTGAGGAGGATCTGAACCCACCCCAAGCAACGGCGGCAGCCGACCTACCTATCACGCAGGGGATCCTGCAGACGATGCTGGATGCAATGTCCGACAAGCTCCAACACACACTCCAGAGTGCACTACAAACCCTGCGCACAGACATTACTGAGCTGGGAGACAGAACAGCCGCGCTTGAGGACAATATGGTGGACTATGAAGCAGCACATAACGACATGGCGGCCAAAATTGACAGTCTTGAGACCAAATTGGCAACGCACGAAGGGAAACTAACAGACATGGAGGACAGGAGCAGGAGGAACAACCTCCGCATCAGAGGTATAGCCGAAACGGTGAGCCAGCCAGACCTCATGGCCTACTTAACGGGACTGTTTAAAGCACTAGCCCCCGCAGTACCCGGAACCACATGTTCCTCATGGACAGAGTGCCAAAACCCTCCTTCCTACCACAAGAGACACCCAGGGATGTGCTACTGAGAATGCATTACTTTCACATAAAGGAGGATATCATGAGAGCGAACAGAACCAGGAACAAGGCGTACATGCCGAGGGCCTAACAGGCCATCTCAATCTATGCCGACATCTCCGCGACCACTCTCAGACGTCGAAGAGACTTTGCCGAAATAACTGGGCAACTCCGCCAAAACCACCTTCCATACAGATGGGGCTATCCGGTGAAGCTAACGGTACAGAGGAATGGAAAAACGACCATCATATCGACACCGGAAGAAGGAGTGAAAACACTCAGTGGCTGGGGCATAGACATTCCCAACAAGACAAGAGAGACTCAGAGACTCCCTCCAACATGGAGGAAAGCCAAGCGTTAAACTGGCCCCCCCTGTGGGAGCACTGTGCAGACCGGCTGGCGGGAGCCAATCCCTTATTCTGTGATCAGGCTTGTATGACAACTGTTATAACTGTTTTAGTCCTTCCTCTGTCTCTGTGGTGGCTGTATTGATGCTAGACACAAATATATGTATATAGATAGACAGAGAACGAGGGTCGCTGGATTCGGGGGGGAGGGAGGGAGGGTTCAGACAGGTGAAGAGGGGTGACAGCTTGACCCTTGCCCCCAGAAGACTGGGCCCAAACAGAGGGGACATGGGTGGCAGCCTCGCTGAGACCAGAGGTGTACAGACCCAGTCCAATGCACAACACAAAGAACCAGGAAGAGGTATGCCCGCCCACCCACCCCACCCTTAACCCGCTCCGGGACCCAAAGAATACGTGTCGCTGCCCTTGGTCAAACACAAGGCAGGAAGAGAGGGAGAGAGAGAGAGGGAAAAAAATAAAAATAAAAAACCCAAACTGCAACCTGATAGGCGCCCTCCATTGCTCCAGCCATAGCCGTAATGCGCAGCTGACACTTAAAAACCTTTATGACCCGACCCACAGAAGCCCATGGCGCCTTAACACTTCGCTCCTGTCGGACAAAAACTTCACTACAGAACTGAACAAGGACATAACACAATACTTCCAAGACAATGACAACACAGATATTACGCGCAACACTCTGTGGCAGGCCCACAAATCAGTGATAAGAGGATTACTGATAAAGCGAGCCTCCTACCTCAAAGGAAATCTCAAACACAACTCCTAATGTGCCAGAAAGACCTCCAACGGGTCACGACACAAAACCAAATCACACCAACACAAGAACTGAGGGAACAAATCACACAACTCACGAGGCGCATCCATCAAATATCACTAGACCAAGTAGGGTACCACTTGAAAAAACTTAGGGCACAGAACTACACGCAGGGCAACAGAGCAAGCAAACTGCTTGCCCAAAGGCTCAAGACGCAGCAGGCAGAACAAAAAATAGCTTACATGGTGTCGCATATAAGCTACAAAATCGTGGCAATCGCCCCAACCACAAGACTCCCAAATTTCCGCTTTTCTAGATAAAGTCACCCTGCCCACACTCTCCCCCACTCAACAGGACTGCCTATCTGCACCGATTACAGAAACAGAAGTCCTGAAGGCTATAGCCTCCATGCCCGCAGATAAAGCGGACATTTGGAGGAGCTACAACACTCCCCGGACTTATTAGTATTGTGGGACGGACGCACACAAGAGGTTTCACTTCCGCGTGTGACGTCACACGCACGAGCCGTCGTGCGTGATGACGTCACGATACCGGAATTATCATCAGCAGCTGTGTCCCTACACTCCCACTAACATGAGCGCCGTGATTGGATGTATCACGGACGCCATGCACCAATCAACTACCAGTAGGTGATATTTAAAGTTTATACTTGCAGCATGTTTGTACCAATTGATAAAGCCGAATTACACAGGCGAAACGCGTCTTGGACGGAGCACTGACACTTGAGTATTGATTTTATTGTTTTAAAGTTGTATACACAATAAATGTTATATTTCTAAATCAAGTGGATTAGTGCAATATTTAAGCTGCTGCAAAGAAGGGTTGTGTCACTCTATATTTGACACCACGTCTGCATACTTGGAGCCTGGTTACTGGCTCCAGACAAGGTGAGAAGCTAATTGTCACCAACATTTAACTATACCATTGTTTAAAGGATTTCTACACTAGGGTTAGCACTGCTTCCCTTTTCTGCTTTTGTTTCCATTTCCGAGGTTGTTAATCTACCGTGGATAAACAAGGATGTCTGGACTATTTCTACATATCTCCTGAATAACACAGGAGTGAGTGTTTTGTTTACTGCTAAAGCGCTCCATACTCTTTTGCACTATTTGGCATTTATTTGCACAATAGTGTTTTTTGTATAAACCTAATTGTTAATAGGTTGTTGAGTGCCTATTTCTGTTGTGTGAGCTGCTACCACTTTACTGTGTATTGTATTGCAATCCACCTTTTTTAAGCGCCTTTTATCACAGATTACCACTTTATTCCGCAGATAAAGCCCCTGGCCCGGACGGATTTGCAAATAACTACTATAAATGCTTCCAACTCACCCTGGCCCCACACCTCACTAACGTCTTCAACAAAGCCGTGGGGAGACAGAAATTACCCCCGGAAGCCTTGAAAGCACATATCATCACCCTGTCCAAACCGGGCAAGCCACCCACCCACCCACAAAACTTTCGCCCCATCTCATTACTGAATACAGACACAAAGCTCTTTGCAAAAATCTACGCCACCAGGCTAGGAGAAATACTCCCACAAATAATAAAAAATGACCAGGTAGGGTTCGTGAAGGGGCGCCGGGGGGGGGGGGGGGACAACACGAGAAGGGTCCTGGACATTATACATAGCGTACACAAACAACAATCAAAATGTGTGGTTCTCTCGCTAGATGCAGAGAAGGCTTTGACCGTCTGAGCTGGAAATTCCTAGACGCGGTGCTCCGTAAATTCGGGTTGCCGGAGGCATTCCGCTCAGCGGTCGAAGCATTGTACAGTGAGCCAACGGCGCAGGTAGTCACGGCGGGCTTCACCTCGGAACTGTTTAACATTACAAATGGAACGAGGCAGGGATGCCCGCTCTCCCCACTGTTATGTATTGGCCCTAGAGCCGCTGGCAGAACTGATCAGAACCAACCAATCCATACACGGCGTACACATAGGTGGCAGGGAATACAAAATTAATCTGTTTGTAGACTATGCTCTGCTGACACTGACCCAGCCCCACATTTCACTCCCAAATCTCATGAACGCTATTAAGGAATACGGCATCAACTCGTACTATAAGTTGAACATCACCAAATCCCAGGCCATGGGCATACAAATCCATCAGAGACACTTAGACCACCTCAGCGAACACTTCAAGTTCGATTAGAGAACTGACCATATTACATTCCTCAGAGTTCTCATACCCCCTCACCTGCCCCGACTGTTCAAATTAAACTTCGCCAAACTGATCGGGACATTCACAACCACACTACAATCATGGGAGGGAAAATACCTTTCATGGCTGGGCAGAATGGCAGCAATTAAAATGACGCTACTCCCCAAACTCCAATACCTCCTGCGAATGATCCCCATCTGCCTGCCTAGACAGTACCTAACCACTATCCAACAGATGCTTGTTAAATTCGTTTGGGCCAACCATAAAGTACGGGTAGCCACCAGACTCCTACAAAAACCGATCAAAGAGGGGGGGCTGGGGTTACCCTACATCAAAAATTATCATAGAGCCACAATGCTGGCAGCCATAGCAGCGGCCAGCTCAGTGGAGGACCCCCCCAGTGGGTACACATAGAAGCCCACTGGGCATGCACCACCTACTAATGATGCCACGAACCATACACCCAAAATATGCAGACATGCTCCCACCCACAGCAGAGATGCTACAAACATGGGAGACGGTCAGGGCTTCGATGGGAGCGGGAGACACGCCCCTGGGAAACATGAATATGGCAACAGTCTCAGTGAACATCCCGACCTTCGACCACACCCCATGGGTAGCGGGAGGATGTACACACCTTAAACAGTTATGCGAGGATGACAACATACTGCCATTCCCTGTGCTACAAGCCAGACACTCCTTATCTGCCAGACACATCTTCCCTTACCTCCAACTAAAATCCTTCGTATTCACACATCTGAAAGCCACAAACCCGGACACACCACACATTAATACCCTGGAACAATTATGCCTGTCCAACAAGATACCCAAAAAAAACATATCCCAACTGTACACCCTCTTAACGGCCGCAGACACAGACAAACAAGCAGACTTCAAAGTAGCCTGGCAGACAGACATAGGGGTCACTATTACTGAACGCGACTGGTCACAAGCCTTCCAGGCACACAAAGGACACACATCCTGTGCAGCCCACCTAGAGACCATAAGGAAAGTACTATACAGATGGTACTTTATAACATAACACCAGAACAAGGTATCCTGTTCATGCACCTCACCCTCTGGCACAAACCGGAGAGACAACTGATTTTTCACATACTTATAGCTGCAATCACGCTGTTGGCTAGGAATTGGAAGCAAACACGGGCACCAAGCAGACACGAGCTCCTAACTCAAATCACGCTGAACTGGGAATACGAAAGTATGGCCAACAAGCACATAAGGACAAATCACACGGTCGAAGCAGCAAAAACCAAGTGGGAAGCATATACAAAGAGGCAGGCAGTACCAGCCTGAAACCCGCCTCAGGCCCACACGGGTATGGGGAAACACAGTAGGCCCCAAAATGTGGTGACAAAGTAAGATTGAATGTAGAGACAAAATTAATGTGATACCCCATGTAATCAGGGCCTCATGAGATAAGCCCATGGAGGAAAATGGAGGAAAATGTCCACTTAAGACAGGCAGTGAACAATCAGAGCAGACCAGCTACCGAAATGATCCCAATTTTACCCACTCCCTCCCCCCCAACCCCCTGCACTCCCACCTATGGCTTCCCCTCAACCATGAACCCCCCCCCTTTCCTCCCAAAAGCTAGTGGTAAAGAGCTATCCAAGCTGTACATGACAGAGAGTTCACAACTGTATAAAGAGTAACGAGCCACCACTCAACTGTAAATTACAGCCCTTCTGAGAGAGGGTGACAAATGTATTCACCGCATGCTAACCTGTAACGATGTAAAATGCAATGCAATGTGTACTGAACTACAACCCCAACCTTACTTCCCTATTTCATTTCTGTATCCCCACCCCCCTTGCTTAACGTGTGAAAAATAGAAATTGTCAAATTGAAAAAAAAGAAAAGAAAAGAGTTTCGGCAAACGAACGGTCATAAGATGACCAGAATATGTAACGAATTGCCCCGCACGAATAAACATTTAAACATAGCTATATACCGTATATGAGCCGTAACCGAGTGCCGGCATTCGTGTAATTATGTACCGAACTGCTACCGTGCTTGTGATCGTCGTACTAAGATGACGTAAACCGGCCGCGCCGAAAATTGCGACGGCCGTGTAACTTACGATTCTGCCGCAACGAAAAAAAATCGCGACCGCCAAGCCTAGAGATGAATCCAGCCAGACGAACCCGGAGGAAACAGGACCCGGGAAGCTGACCACGGAGATACAGGTAAGCAGAATGGCGTGAGGACCGACCGGAAGTGACGATCTCTCTCCATACAACTCGCCAGACCTAACAGGTAATGAGGGAAGGGCTGGTGCTCCTTAAGAAGGGGAACCAAGCCCCTCCCACAACTTCAGGCCACGCCTTCCATATATATTCATAAATAGCTTGGCATTCACCACTTCATCACATTAGTTTTAAAATAGATACCTTGGTGCAATCCCGCGTTGAAATTATATATGAAAAATTGAAGGAAGGGTGCACTCTGAGGTCTTCTAGCAATAATACTGGTGTTTATTCAAATATTACATCACAAAAGTGCTTGATCGAAGTTTCGACACAGAAAGATCTGAATAGGTCTAAACATCGATCAATGAGTGAGTGCGCTGAATCTTGTGTTCATGTATTACATCACAAAAGTGCTCAATGTTTAGACCTATTCAGATCTTTCTAAAGATCTTTCTAAAGATCTGAATGGGTCGAAACATCGATCGAGCACTTTTGTGATCTAGTATTTGAAAAAACACCAGCATGATCATTTACAGACCTCAGAGTGCACCCTTCCTTCAATTATTTTTTATATATATATGTAACGGACCGTTTCAGCATAAAAGGGGAAAAATCTGTTTAGGCGATAATCCCCTTTTCTAGAGACAGGCACAGCTACTGCAGCACACCAAACTCCCGATCTGGATACGAAATAACACTCCGAACTGGAACAGCTGAACAAGAAAAGCATACAATCCGCTTACACTCTTGGCAGTCAGCTTACAATCCAATTCCCCCCAAGAACGAGACGACACTTCATTTTGAGGGTTAAACAGGAACTCTGGACTGGGACACCCAGTCTGGCTTTTATTACAATAATCCACATACAGGCCACACCCAGGGGGAGGCATACAATAACCAATCCGAGATATGGTACAACCCACACATCCCCTCCCCTTAGCCTGAGAGATAATCCACTTATTATACAGTTTAAAACATAACTTTTACACAATATCTGTAACTTCAAAACCATACATCCTATTCGCATAAAAATACATATTCACAATCAATCCATTCGGGGGAACAACATACTCAAAAATTGCATGAATCAGACCAGGGGTTCAAGAGTTAGTAAAAGTATATTTTGGGCCCTGGCTTGCAGCATGGCACAATCTGGCTCAAACAGAAGTAAAACATCCCCCACAATGCATCCCGGCTTCCTCCCTTCTGCCCTGGAGATAATTGGAGAAGTAATCCAATTATCTAGGACTAGAGTCAGACTCCATTAACCACATGGTTACAAAAAGACAGTAAAAGACATAAAATTACATACTGATACATTTAACACATAAAACACACATTTCTACATATCCCCAGTTTAACTGAACACATAAATACCTACATGATATTTAAGACAGTATTACTGTGATATGTTACAAAGTCTTAAAGGGACATTAGTCCCAAAAGTCCCAATATGTCCATCGCTGATTTTAAAGGGCCAGTAGCAGCAATATAAATTATTACATGCCCAAATATAGTGTTTATAGAGCAATATGTCCAGGGGCCGTAGTCGCAGGGCAGGAGGCTAGCAACCAGGCTTCTCCAGTTCACAGTGGCGAAGTTGGTTTCGCCACAATTCTCCCCTTTACCAATTAGACTAACAGGGTATCTGACCTCCTGCCGGTCAGTGCCCTGGTTAGTCCAGCAACCCACCCACAAAACAGAAACAGCAGGGCAGCCCACCCACAATAAACAGTTACTACACCTGGGTGAGGGAGAATTTTGTCCAGGTTCAGGTGCCTCACCACGGCTGTGTGGGGGACTGATAGGCTGCCTTGGTGGGTTGCTGAGGGGGCAGAGACCAGCGGTACTCTGTCCTGTTGCCAGCACTACCACAGGGTTAGTCTGGTTGGAGCCTGGTTGCTGGAGACCGATTGTCTCCCCTTTGGATATATGGCTCTGTGGCTGGGGAACAGGACCGACCGTCCCTACCCCTGGTGCTGCAAGTGCAGAGACTACGGTCCCATCTGCACAGATGTGGGGCTTAACATCTCCCCTTGGTGGGTTAGGCTGCCGCTGGAGAGAGGGTGTCACAAGCTCCTCTCTCTGGATGGTAAACTGCCGCTGGGGAGAGGGGTTAGCAGGCTCCTCTCCCTGCCACTCTCTCGGCTGGTGGAAAGGGGGACCAGCTGTCTCCCCTTTCATTCTCTTGTCCGGCTGCTGGGGTGCGAGACTGACTGTCTCTGCTCCCTGCAGGACACACTGCCGCTGGGGAGGATGGACGACACCATCAGCTCCCTGGGGTACACACTGCCGCTGGGGAGGAAGGACGATACCTTCTGCTCCCTGGGTTACACACTGCCGCTGGGGAGGATGGACGACACCATCAGCTCCCTGGGGTACACACTGCCGCTGGGGAGGGAGGACGCTGCTCTCCTCTCCCTTCACTTCACACTGCCTTCTTGGCATATCACTTTGCTGCTGGGGGGCAGGAACAACTACCTCTGCCCCCTGTAACTCAGCCTGCCGCTGGGGAGGAAGGACGGCACCTTCGGCTCCCTGGGTTACACACCGCCGCTGGGGAGGATGGACGACACCATCAGCTCCCTGGGGTACACACTGCCGCTGGGGAGGAAGGACTGCACCTTCTGCTCCCTGGGACACACACTGCCGCTGGGGAGGATGGATGACACCATCAGCTCCCTGGGGTACACACTGCCGCTGGGGAGGGAGGACGCTGCTCTCCTCTCCCTTCACTTCACACTGCCTTCTTGGCATATCACTTTGCTGCTGGGGGGCAGGAACAACTACCTCTGCCCCCTGTAACTCAGCCTGCTGCTGGGGAGGAAGGACTGCACCTTCGGCTCCCTGGGACACACACGGCCGCTGGGGAGGATGGACGACACCATCAGCTCCCTGGGGTACACACTGCCGCTGGGGAGGGAGGACGCTGCTCTCCTCTCCCTTCACTTCACACTGCCTCCTTGGCATATCACTTTGCTGCTGGGGGGCAGGAACAACTACCTCTGCCCCCTGTAACTCAGCCTGCCGCTGGGGAGGAAGGACTGCACCTTTGGCTCCCTGGGACACACACGGCCGCTGGGGAGGATGGACGACACCATCAGCTCCCTGCGGTACACACTGCCGCTGGGGAGGGAGGACGCTGCTCTCCTCTCCCTTCACTTCACACTGCCTTCTTGGCATATCACTTTGCTGCTGGGGGGCAGGAACAACTACCTCTGCCCCCTGTAACTCAGCCTGCCGCTGGGGAGGATGGACGACACCATCAGCTCCCTGGGGTACACACTGCCGCTGGGGAGGATGGACGACACCATCAGCTCCCTGGGGTACACACTGCCGTTGGGGATCTGGGCCGACTGCCCAGCATCCCTGTAGGGCCGGTAGAGAGACCTCGGTCCCATCTCCACCTGCCTGCTGGGGGCCTTTCCAGTACCACTCCATGCAGTCCTCTACTTTGGGCTTCTCTGGTTTGTGTTGGAGGAGGATATCGGCTACCTCATCTTCTTGACCATGACTCACCATTAACAGGATGAAATCGTGCTCGAGATCACGTGACCTCTGGTTCTCTTCAAGCAGTTGCTGTATAGCTGCATCAACAATCACCTTCAGGGGATTCGGGCCATATTTGGCTATTCTCCTCATTACCTCAGTAGCAAACTCTATGCCTTCATATCGATAGAACATGACTGCTGGTGGGGATGCTGTACGAGTACTGGCGTTGCCCTTACTTTGTAATCCAGGAATGGTGTTGTCTGTAGCTGTCCCTCTTGTTGTAGGAACGATCCCGCCGCTTGCCACCAATTGTAACGGACCGTTTCAGCATAAAAGGGGAAAAATCTGTTTAGGCGATAATCCCCTTTTCTAGAGACAGGCACAGCTACTGCAGCACACCAAACTCCCGATCTGGATACGAAATAACACTCCGAACTGGAACAGCTGAACAAGAAAAGCATACAATCCGCTTACACTCTTGGCAGTCAGCTTACAATCCAATTCCCCCCAAGAACGAGACGACACTTCATTTTGAGGGTTAAACAGGAACTCTGGACTGGGACACCCAGTCTGGCTTTTATTACAATAATCCACATACAGGCCACACCCAGGGGGAGGCATAAAATAACCAATCCGAGATATGGTACAACCCACACATCCCCTCCCCTTAGCCTGAGAGATAATCCACTTATTATACAGTTTAAAACATAACTTTTACACAATATCTGTAACTTCAAAACCATACATCCTATTCGCATAAAAATACATATTCACAATCAATCCATTCGGGGGAACAACATACTCAAAAAATTGCATGAATCAGACCAGGGGTTCAAGAGTTAGTAAAAGTATATTTTGGGCCCTGGCTTGCAGCATGGCACAATCTGGCTCAAACAGAAGTAAAACATCCCCCACAATGCATCCCGGCTTCCTCCCTTCTGCCCTGGAGATAATTGGAGAAGTAATCCAATTATCTAGGACTAGAGTCAGACTCCATTAACCACATGGTTACAAAAAGACAGTAAAAGACATAAAATTACATACTGATACATTTAACACATAAAACACACATTTCTACATATCCCCAGTTTAACTGAACACATAAATACCTACATAATATTTAAGACAGTATTACTGTGATATGTTACAAAGTCTTAAAGGGACATTAGTCCCAAAAGTCCCAATATGTCCATCGCTGATTTTAAAGGGCCAGTAGCAGCAATATAAATTATTACATGCCCAAATATAGTGTTTATAGAGCAATATGTCCAGGGGCCGTAGTCACAGGGCAGGAGGCTAGCAACCAGGCTTCTCCAGTTCACAGTGGCGAAGTTGGTTTCGCCACAATATATATATATATAAATAAGGAAAAAATCCCCTGCACTCACGCTTTAACTCCTTCATTGCCGGGTGCATAAGCCTGAGCTCCAAAGATACAAATCCGATTCCAAATGGCTGCTCACCAGTCTTTTAAAATATAAATGCTTTATTAGTTAAAGTTGATGACCAACATTTCAGTCCCCGCTGGGGACTTTCTTCATGATCAAGTAACAGGACAACAAAACTTACATGCATACAAAATCAATATATAGCCACAGACATAATTGGAAAAACTCACACAGGTGTAGTGCACCGATCCCCACTGCCGACAAGCGGACTTCCGTGTGTGCGCACGCATCCGCTTACGTGCTAACGTAGTGATCGGCATCAAGAGTCCGGTTGCTAGGAAACCATAAACAATCTATCTCCGTGTCTATGGAGAAGCTCTGTGATCATGCAAAAGTGAAAAGGGTGATAAGATACTACATAGATCTTACATGGATCAATACATATATTAAAATCATCACTGAACTTGATAAAAAAATAGTGTATAAAATGGAAACACCATAGTAGAGAAATAGGAGAGTGGAAAGTAGTCTGGCTAATTGCCAGAAAATAAGAGGTTTGAATAACCAGATCTTAAAGTGAAATAGTGTTAAATACATACAAATATAGGTAATAAACCATATTATAGAAGGGTATAAAAATACCACACTTAGGATAATGCAATATAAAGTGCTAAAGTGAATTAAAGTGATATAGTGCAAAACATGTGAAGTGTAGAATCATACAGACATACAATAGCACACACAAAATTAATACTGAATTATCCTCATGTAAAAAAAAATGATCATAAACATAAAAATGTATACTATGCTATACATGTAATCCTTACACTGGAAAACTATATCCATTTCCCTATGGAATGTTCCCATGTTATATATATTTTAAAATAAACAATGGTAACAAACTGGCTATACTATATGAATGAATGGTAAGTGAGAGTCTCATTAAGCTCTCTGGGAGCCACCGTGATCTTGAAAAAGACCCGGCAGGGTCGAAATGTTGATCGATTTCTGTATGTATTTTCTTCATTAATAAAGCACCATTTCATCAGCATAAATACCTGTGAGTGCATCCTGGATTACTCTTTTTCCTATATATATATACATATATATATATACATATATATATTCATACAAGGCATAAGCCTGAAATTGTGGGAGGAGTTTGGTGGCTTATTTAAACCCTGATAACCCCTACTTACCTGTTGTCACTGATTTCGGACGTTCCTGTTCTTCTTCCGGTTTACAGACCTCTGATGTCATTCTACTTTGCAAGCCACATGAACTCAGCTTTCTTACAAACCTTTCGTGCATTTTCGTAAAATCTTCCCGGCAAGTCGCGTCTAAACTGTAAGTCAGTTCGGTTATATGAACGCTATAGTATTTCTTTCATTTGAATGCATTTCGTTTCACATTTGATCATGGTATTTCGTGGGAATCTTTCATTCAGCTAAAACATTCACTTGTTTCTTTCATGCACACACGAACCTACTCGTTCCCTGCATTCCGGGGCCATATATTAACTGCATACACCCATTCGTTTGTACTTTCATACGAACATGTGATTCAATTTCTGGTTAGGCTCTAAACAGTTTGCTTCCATTTCATGTGTACGCTAGCACTGATAGATGTAACTAGGTCAAATTATGGTACTACTTCAAAATATATATCTTATACACAATGTTATCATTATGTCAATAAGCTTTACGGTATTTTTCCAGTCTTGTTAATTGCCCATGTACAGTATATTTTGCTTTAAAAAAATCAGCTGTATAAAAAAATATATATATAAATGCAGGTGCGTTATTTATTCGTTATTGCTCATGCGACAACTCACACGGTGATATCTCGTTAAGAAGTACAATAAAAGAACTAAGTTTTCCCTCCTTTTTCTCTCGCTCTCTATCCCTCTCTTTCGTTTTCCCTCCAAAAAAAAAAAGGTTGTTTTACACTCGATCCAGGTCACAAATACATATTTACTACAAAGAAACATAGAAACATAGAATGTGACAGCAGATAAGAACCATTCGGCCCATCTAGTCTGCCCAATATTTCTGAATACTTTTAATCGGTCCCTGGCCTTATCTTAAGTCTAGGATAGCCTTATGCCTATCCCACTCATGCTTAAACTCCCTCACTGTGTTAAACTCTACCACTGCACATGGAAGGCTATTCCATGCATCCACTACCCTCTCAGTTAAGTAATACTTCCTGATATTATTTTTAAACCTTTGCCCCTCTAATTTAAGACTATGTCCTCTTGTTGTGGTAGTTCTCCTTTTAAATATCCTTTACTGTGTTGATTCCCTTTATGTATTTAAATGTTTCTATCATACCCCCCCTGTCTCGTCTTTCCTCCAAGCTATACATGTTAAATCCTTTAACCTTTCCTGGTAAGTTTTATCCTGCAATCCATGAACCAGTTTAGTAGCCGTTCTCTGAACTCTCTCTAAAGTATCAATATCCTTCTGAAGATATGGTCTCCAGTACTGCGTAAAATACTCCAAGTGAGGTCTCACCAGTGTTCAGTACAATGGCATGAGCACTTCTCTCTTTCTACTGCTAATATCTCTCCCTTTACAACCAATAATTCTGCTAGCATTTCCAGCTGCTCTATTACATTGTCTTCCTACCTTTAAGTCATCTGAAATAATTACTCCTAAATCCCTTTCCTCAGATGTTGAGGTTAGTAGGGTATCAAATATCCTATACTCTGCCCTTGGGTCTTTAGATCCAAGGTGCATTATCGTGCACTTATCCACATTAAATGTCAGTTGCCACAGCTCTGACCATTTTTCTAAATCATTTGCCATTTGACTTATCCCTCCTGGAACATCAACCCTTTTGCAAATTTTAGTATCATCAGCAAAAAGACATACCTTACCATCAAGACCTTCTGCAATATCACTGATAAAAATATTAAAGAGAACGGGTCCAAGTACAGATCCCTGAGGTACCCCACTGGTAACTAGACCTTGCTTTAAATATACTCTGTTGACTACAACCCTCTGTTGCCTGTCATTTAGCCACTGCCTAACCCATTCAACAATATTGGAATCCAAAAGTAAAGATTGCAGTTTATTGATGAGCCTTCTATGTGGAACAGTGTCAAGAGCTTTACTGAAATCTAGGTAAGCAATGTCTACTGCACCACCCTGATCTATTATTTTAGTTACCAAATTAAAAAAAAATCTATTAGATTAGTTTGGCATGATCTCCCTGAAGTAAACCCATTTTGTCTCTGATCTTGAAATCCATGTGATTTTACATGTTCAACAATCCTATCCTTTAGTATGGTTCCATAACTGTCCCCACTACTACTACTACTATTACTGTTAGATATTTATACATGTCCAGGAAACTGTTTAAACATCACCATTACGGCCTGTTCATCTATTTAGTAGTTACCTTACAGGCTTTATTCTCCCCACTACCTTTCTCTCCTTGCCTCTCTTGGTTTGTTTCTTTCTCAATAATCTAAATATAACTTTCATTGCAGTATTTTATGATTTAATTAGACAGGGTATAGGAGTTATAACTCGTCAAATAAATCAGTTATATTATACACTACTTGGGGTTACTGGGTCATATCATATCAAAAAACTGACATGCTATGTTCAATTTCCATATATGTAAAGATTTAAAACATCAAAGCAGTCAAATAAAACCCTCACCAGTTTACGGGTCAAGGTACATTTAATAATAAAAAAAATAAAAATAAACCCCACAATGATCTATAGGCACTTTGCCAAAACATTGTAAGGTATGAAGTAACCTCTCAAAAAATAAATACAAGTTCTTGACAACTAGGTAAAAAATTTCATAGGCTTCTTCACCTTAGTTGAGTGGCACTGCAAGCCCAATGGTCCAACGCATAGCTAGAGCCTTGCATTATGGTATATTTTCACAGCCAATCTATCTTAAATCTGGTAAACGTCATCGAGAGGCCAACATCCCGCCACATCAGTGGCATCAATGAAGCCCCCACACGCCAAACCATAGGTAGAGCCTTTCAAGATGCTTGGAAATTAGTTAGGGCCTCACCTGTCACCAAACTAGTTAGAATAACATAATTTTGCCACTTGGCACTAGTAGTAGGTAGCGGCGGTACTTTGTATCTATCTCCTTACATATCAATAATCAATTTGTTGCCAATAGTATGTCTAACACCACGCTACACAGAGACCACCTCTCGCTTACCAGCACTCCATCAAGAGCCAATTCTCCTATGAGAAAGACTGTAGTAACCAGTCCAGCATCCAGCTACAGATCATGGACAATACCCAAAATTACAGCAGAACAGAAGGAATATTTCCTTTCCAGCTACAGCTAGAAAAGCTGAACTGTTTTGATTGCTTAAAACTCAAAACGATAACGAGAAGCCTGGCCCCAGTAGTAAATGCTATATCCAAAATAGCTTAACAGAACTACACAATATGGTCTCATCTCTGGTGGCTTTTATAGCTACTATAAATAATAGGTTGGACAATCTGGAAATCACTAACCGTGCAACTATTCTGCATATCCAGCAACTGATAGCCCTTCCAGAACCAAGTCTAGGAGGTAATTCTAACCCATTACCTTCAAAAAGCACTAACATTATTAACCCGGTACATCTGATCCCGCAAAATTTAAAATGTGACCTTTTAGAGGGTAAAGATGTTAATTTGGCCTTTCTCCTCATTGACTCGCAGGACATAATCAAAAACAGGTCCTACAACTTTGGAGATTTGTCCGTGGTAATGAAGACTAGAGATCCCAGACTTAACAAAAAATTAAATATTCCAAAATTTGTTTTGGCTTTTGGCTTATTCAGCGACTTGATTTGCTCCTCATACTTTCATCGCAGAGAGGAACTGGATTTGTATATGCACAAACTGGTGGACCTTGGTTATAAATTGCAATTATTATAAGTCCTTTTCAGCAAAAGCTGCTGTTGCATTGGCCCAGTTCAATCACCATACTGACTGGGGCCAACTAGACAGAGAGTTATTTTGTAGACATTTTGCAAGACTTAAAACACCAGTTTGCGCTATATGTTCCTCGGCCACAAATGCAGCAAACATCTGTCCCAGCGACGATGCAACACCTTCCACTAGTAATGACAGTTCACACCTAACACCGCTCATAAAGGGTTAAAAGATAAATTAGGTAGACCAATTGTTTTTCTTGGAAAACGCAAGTATGTAATAATTTTAACGCGGGCAGTTGTGGTTACAGCACCTGCAGACACCTTCATGTGTGCTCGCTGGGTTTCAGAGCTCATGCTAAAACAATGTGCTAGAACAAATTATTTCCAAAGAAATCACTTACCTCAATAAACGTACCCAATTTGCGCCGCTACCTTTCTCACATCTTCTTGAATTTCCCAACCTACAATCAGCAATCACGTAAGGGCACTCCTCAACAAAGAGATTTGTAATGATTTCATGATATGGCCCTCCATTACACCACCCTTCACCTCCTGGAGAACTAATCTCTTAGTTGTAAATATAACAACAAAAATAGATTAATTATTGATTTTTCTACCACCCTCTCCTCCTCAACCCCTAGTCTAAATGCTTTAATTTAATCAGAATACTTCCTTAAAAATACGCAAAAATAGACAATGCTATTCAAGCTATTATTAATACCGGTAAGGGAGCCTGGGTGAGCAAAACGGACATCATAAATGCTTTCAAACTTCTCCCTATACACCCATCTCTCTGGCACTTGCATGGCGTCAAATGGGAAGACAAATAGTACTTCGTCAAAAGACTGACTTTTGGTTCCAAAAGTAGCTCAAAACTCTTTGATATTTTCACTGAAACCTTAGCATGGTTCTTACTTAACAAACGGAAATGTCCAGTGGTCATACACTACCTAGACGATTTTCTCTTAATCGAACCTCACTACACCACAACAACCAGCCTAATACACAGCTTTTCATTATTCAAGGAGTTAGGAATTTCCGGTAGCCGCAGATAGAACAGAAAGTCTAGACTACTCGCAGAGTCGCACTGCTACACAGACTGCCAAATGACAACTCTAGAATTGATTTAGACGATCCAGCTAGGGATGACATAAATATGTGTATATCTTTCTATCCTCAGGGAATGGAATATTTTTATTTGTTCCACCTATTATGGATGACTCCGCAGTAATATGGACTGACGCAGAAGGAGCCATAGGCTACGTGCGGTATATTGGGTACAAGCTACATGGCCACTAGAAATGGCCACACTAAACAATTTTAATCAAACTTCAGCACTGTACGAAGTTTATCCCATAGTAGTAGCCACACATATATGGTGCAATGAATGGAAAGGGAAAGCTGTTAGATGTTTTTCGGCTAATATGGCAGCCTGCGACATTATTAATAAAGGCCGGTCTAAATCGCTTACTATCATGAATTTAGTAAGGAAACTTACTTGGTTAGCAGCTAAATTTCAGTTCTTTTTGCACTGCATCCATGTGCCAAGGGTTCTGAATAACGCAGCTGATGCCCTGTCACGTTCTAATTTACAGGTATTTTTCAGACTCCATCCGACAGCGAATATTCAGCCATGAGATCCTCCAGAGTTTAACCCCTTAAGGACCAAACTTCTGGAATAAAAGGGAATCATGACATGTCACACATGTCATGTGTCCTTAAGGGGTTAAAGACCTAATCATGCCTTAAGTTTTTTGTTAAGTCAGAGCATATCACTTACGCAGGCAGGTTTATCTACCAACACTAAGAAAGCTAATGCTAGTATGGTATATTTAAGAAATTTGTGTGTGATTTCAATATAATAAATGCATTTTCAATTGAAACTATGGTTGTTTCACAACTTTTTGCCACATTTCTTTGAAGTTAGCCTACAATACAATTAAACTATTACACTATACCCCAACAAAACTCACATTTCCTCTTCTTATCCGGTTAAAAGTGTGCTGTGAGGTATTCAGAGACTAAAACTCAAAACACCATCCAAAAGACTCCCTATAGACAGCAACATCTTTAGGGAAATCCTTTGATAACCCCACCAATATATTAATTAAATCAGGATCTTCGCTAGCTTTTTACAGTTGTTTGAGGCCAAAATAATTTACTGTTGAGAAAGAATCTGACTTTCAGTCATGATGTAAGCAAGAGAATATAAAGAAAATCAAGATTGTTACATCCTATGTATTCCTCATACCAAAACATGTCAGTCTGGTCCTCCAGTAGAAATCCCATACTATTCTACTTTTTTCTAAATGGTGCCCAGTTTAAGTTTTAGACTCATTAATCAAAAACCAGGTTAGCCAGGATCCTTACTATCTTTACTAGGTTAGTTGAGTACCCCAAGGGGGGTGCAATTCTTGTGTACTATTCTTGCCACAAGCAAGCACTCTCTATATTAGCAGGTTCTATGTGTAGCGTTTACAGGAATGGCTACTTTAATTTGATATCGAATTTCATTTATTTTTTTGCAATTCCAGCTGGGATTGCTCAGATGAGACGCACTGTACTGGTTGGGGGGATTTATAGCTCTATCCAGCTTTATATATCCTTTAGGTGAAACCTTTAGTTTATTCATCCCCATCTGGACGTTTGTCCCCCCCATTTTAAGTTTACTTTTGTTTTCCTGTTCTTACTCCCTATTGGAGTTTTTTTTATCACAGCACTATTAAAGGTTATGTTTTATAACTTCATTGTACATATGTATATAGTTATGCACTAGGGGGCGCCCTTTCTCACTTGACCAGTTCAAGTATGTCTTTCTATCTTTACTAGGTAAATCGCTTACCACTAAACAATTCATGCTATATATTTGTACATTAATACTCCGTTTAGGCCTTAATTCAGTCTCATTCTCAGGCCATTCATTTCGTATCGGAGCAGCAACAGCAGCCTCTAGTAATCAAGTTCTGACTCACATAATTAAAAACATGGGACGTTGGAAATCCTCTGCATAAAATAGGTAAATTCCGAACCCAGGGAAATAAATCAGACTGGTTTTCAATAATATGACTAAATGATTGTTAATTGTGAAATATAAATAAACTTGTTTTCATATTTTTGCCATCTTTTATTGCAGGTAGAACCTCTTGTCGGTTTCAGCACACCTCAACCGACTTATGTCCATATCAATTCACATACATTTGATTATTTATACGGCTTATTGAGTCCCGGAAATATATATATATCACACAAGATTAAGCACACTCACTCATCCACTAAACAGCAATTTTAAAGCCTACATATTTCAATAGTGCTTTTGAAATTACTTAACCTAGGCAAAAATAATTGGGGTTTAGTTACAGTATATGATCATACATTGTATAAGCCTGTCACATGCCAATAGGCATGTGCATGGAGAAAATGTTAGGTTCGGTTCGGCATTCCGAAATTCTGGATTTTTGCAATTCGGGACTTCGGCAATTCGGCACTTCAAAACTTCGGAAGTTCGGCAACTTCGGAACTTCGGCACTTCAGCACTTCGGAAATTCGGCAACTTCGGAACTTCGGAACTTCAGCACTTCAGAAATTCAGCAACTTCGGCACTTCGGAACTTCGGAATTTCGGGACTTCGGCACCTCGGGACTTCTCTTGCAGCCGCTTGGTAGATAACTCCCTAATTCCCACAGTATGAGGGAGTTATCTATCAAAAGGCTGATAGACCTAAATTGGTCTTTCAGCCAAATTTAGTAATACTAAGTAAAAATTACTTACTATTAGTACATTTTGCCCCTACTCGCTATACTGCGAGTAGGGGCATGTCTAGTAAACAGTGAGCAGCCTGTGACTGCTCACTGTTTAAAAAATACAAATAAAAATAGTACCCCCCCGGCCCCCACCCCTGAGCGGCAGGTGGGGGCCCTAATGTAAAATTATGGGGGGGACCTATTGTCCTCCCCCTGGCCCCCACCCCTGAGCGGCGGGTGGGGGCCCTAAATCAGAATAAGGGGGGAGACCTAATGTCCTCCCCCCCGGCCCCCACCCCTGAGCGGTGGGTGGGGGCCCTACAGTAAAATAAGGGGGGTGGACCTAATGTCCTCCCCCCGGCCCCCACCCCTGAGCAGTGGGTGGGGGTCCTAAATACTAATAAGGGGGAGACCTAATGTCCTCCCCCCAGCCCCCACCCCTGAGCGGTGGGTGGGGGCCCTACAGTAAAATAAGGGGGGACCTAAGGTCCTCCCCCCTGGCCCCCACCCCTGAGCGGCGGGTGGGGGCCCTAAATACTAATAAGGAGGGGACCTAATGTCCCCACCCCCCTGGCCCCCACCCCTGAGCGGCAGGTGGGGGCCCTAAATTGTAATAAGGCAGGTGGGGGCCCTAAATACTAATAAGGGGGGGACCTAAGGTCCTCCCTCCTGGCCCCCACCCCTGAGCGGTGGGTGGGGACCCTAAATACTAATAAGGGGGGGACCTAAGGTCCTCCCTCCTGGCCCACACCCCTGAGCGGCGGGTAGGGGCCCTAAAAAAATGTCCCCCACAGGTGACTAGGGGTCCCCAAACCCCTAGTCACCCCCTCCCCCAATATAAATTATTCCCCTACCTACCCCCCTCACCTTAAAAACTAATGAGGGGGGGCCTTTAACTAGGTACCTGTAAAAAAAAACAAAAAAAACTTACCATTCAATGTTTTCTTTCTTCTAAAATCTTCTTTTTTCAGCCCCCAAAAAGGCCAAATAAAAAAAAAACACAATAACCGACGCAATTTAAAAAAAAAAACGAGCCCCCCCCAAAAATAATTCATCTTCACCCATGGAGGGCTCCGCGCAGACTGAGCTCTGCAGGGCGGGGCAAGGCTTATAAAGCCTTGCCCCGCCCTGCAATTAGGCTCAGAGCACTCTGATTGGTGGGTTTAAGCCATCCAATCAGAGTGCTCTGACAGGTAAATGAAGAGACTGACAGGTAAGTTTCTACATTTACCTGTCACAACACTCTGATTGGTTGGTTTGAAATCCACCAATCAGAGTGCTCTGTGTCATTTTACACAGCGTGGGAAAGTTCTTTGGAATTTTCCCACGCTGTGTCATTTGAGTCATAACTCTCTGATTGGTTACTTAATCCACCAATCATAGAATTATGAGTCAAATTACACAGCGTGGGAAAATTCCAAAGAACTGAATCCTGGCTATGTTTGTATACTTTTTATTTAAAATTATTTACAATGTAACATTCTTCTTTTTTCACTGGGTAATTGTATTAGTACTTAGGCAATACTGTGCTTCAGAACTTCGGCACTTCGGCACTTCGGAACTTCGGAAATTCTTTAATTTCATATTTCATATAAAATACATATTCGGACCGAAACGAATTGCACGTCTACATGCCAATGCTCCTCATTTTTGGCAGGTCCTACTCTAACAATCTAATGTCTGCTTTTATGAGATTACTCACTTACTTGGAGTGGATCTTGTATATTGTATGAATTCGCCACAATGTATATATTAAGTTAAAGTTCAAATTGCCCAGGTCAGTTTTATTTATTATGTTTGTTAATCTGAATTCTATATTTTGGGTGTGGAACAAGTTTTGTTATATATGCCCGATCATACCAGTGAGATTACATTATATTAAATGCAATTATTATAATTTTTTTGTCAGCAGACATAGAAGTGTTCAGTAGTGTTTTATTGCTTCACAGAATAAATATGATTTTAAAGTACAAACTCTTACACCCAGATCATTACAGAAAGAAGATGGGCAGCAACGACTTATTTTAGCTTGTGTTATTTCACCTCAAAGCAGAAATATTAATGTATGCAAATGTGTTATCTTAGACATGAATGGAAGGTTTCATTTGTTTGTTGTAGAGATAGAGAATGTTGTTGAAATGATATCTGCTTGAGTTAACTAATGCCTTTAAAGAACAGTTGTTTGCAGAAGCAAATGGTTTAAGTCAAATACACTAAACTTGTTTTTTAATCTTTGATGGTTTAGTGTAAACAGCAGGTGATAAAACTGCACCTACTATGAGAAACAAAAATGTTTTTTTCTAGATGCATGTCATTTATTGCAAGTGGTGTGAAGACTGCCGTGGGTTGCCTATAATCAAAAAATTAAACCTGGCAGTGGGCATCTTGATTATATACAGAATGGTTATAACGAACTTTAACAATGCCTATACTAATTTAATCTTAAATTGAAGCATTTTTACTATTGTATCAGTAAGAAGACATCAGTGCCCACAGCTTTGCAAATGTATAGAGGACGTGAGTTCTCTGTTCTTTCTCTGTTATTGGAAATCAAATATGGCATCTAAACAAAATGTTACTGAGCTGACGATGCATGTCAAGATGTGCTATCTACAAATGTTTCTATTTCTAGTCTATTCATCACATGTGACGAAGTCAATATATCATGCATGTAAAACTTGTATCAACTGTGGGGTACTGTATGTTGGAAAAACTGTAAGAAGAAAAAGTAGAAAATGCTTATATTAATAAGAAGTGGGGGGATAGGTAGACTACTTAGTTTAATATAAATCGTGAAAACCCACATATACTATATACAGGTCTTTTCTTTCTTTTGTCAAAATAGGAGAGAAGAGGCCACTCAGATTTGCATGCTGGAGCTTTTATTATCAATCACCATGATGTTTCATGATGACAATTAAAAAAAGATTGTCAAAGCTTGGTTGAAATTTGGTTACCATCATTCAGCTTGACACTTCGTTGTTACAAAATATTCTCGTCCATACTTGTTGATACCAGAGGTGTGCCTAGGTTACATGGTACCATGAACTGAAATATATTTTGATCCCCCTCCTCAAATGGTAGGATTAATTTTGTGTCTCACTATGCACCCCCAAGCCCCTATTATTGGGCAAATTACATGCACCAACAAATCCATATACATAGTCATCCATATATTACTTACTTACATACATACTTACAGTAAGATACACACATACATTCATATACACAAATGGACACATACAGAACACACACATTAATGTACAAACACATAGATTTTTGAATATATTGAAAATAGAATTGTTTTAAAAGCAGAATAAAATACTAAGAAAATACTAAAATATAATTAAGGACAAGCAAATATAGAAGGCTAGAAAAGACTAAGGCTAGAAAAGAATGAGCTAGAAACACATACAGCAGGATTATTTTATAAATAGTTTCTGTTCATTTAGTTTAGAAAGCATTATGTTCCAGAGAAACAAAATAAATTAGCAAGTCTATTTTTAGTCGTGTTGGAGACAAAACTAAAATGATGTAATCTTAATTTTAGCATAACTCATGCTGACTTGAAAATACCTTGGGTTTATGCATGAAGACAGCAATGCGTGGTATTGCAGCTGTTTGAAAAAAAAAAAACATGTCAGTACAGAATTTATAATTGGGTTAATTTCTAAATAAATTGGATTCCTTCCTGTAAATAATCTGTAAAACAATCCCCTAAAGGTATGTTCTAGAACATTTATAAAAAAGAACATATATTGAAAAATCTCTAAATTAATTTTCACATGTGAACCAGGCAGAATAAACTAGCAAACAAATGATATGTTTTAATAACAGAAATTATTCACAAACAATCTTATTATTAATAAGCAACAAAACCATTCTCCAATGTTAACTCCCTGTGATTGCAGTAAATGTTTATCGAGCTCCCAAACTGACCTATGGCAACAGAATGCTTACCAAAAGAAGGCCGATGTCACATTTTGTTCCACCTACTCTACTTTCAGGCAAACTTGTGCTATCGGTCAATATGAAAACATGCAGTGCTTGTTATAGCAACAGAAAGGCTGTGGAGAATTGTAGTGTTAATTTTAGATCTAAATAACAAACTGGATGAAGCCCATGGATCAGCGCAGTCAGGGGAATGGGCCTTGACAGAGCCAAGGAGTAGGCAGGTGGAGCTATAGATTTAGGGGTGGGGAATTAGGGTGGAGCATGTTAAAGGGTGTGAAAAGTGCAAGTATATTAAGCGGCCATTTTAGCAAGTGGCCATTTTAATCAGAATCTGCACTTACCTGTTAATTGTCCCTCCCACCCTCCCTGGATTTTTAGCAGGTCCCGTTTGTTCACAGTGGCGGGATAGGGCTAGGGTAATTGGGATGGAAGTGGATTAGCAAGTGGCTAGGCTAAGCTTAGGTTGAATTAGGCCAGAGTTGGAAGTGGTCTGTTGGTTCGAGCTCATCGGTGGCTCCGAACCTGGTGGTGTAGGGGTGTCTCGGTACACCCCTACAGTTAATAAAGTTATAATTATGGGGCCTCTTTGGTAGGCCGTGTGTTATATTTATGTGTTATTTATATTGTTATATATTGTTTATGGTATGGGGTCATTGTCTGGGTTAATGCTGTACGGATGGGGGTGGGGGTAAATTAATTTTATTTGGCAATGACCCCAATTTGTTATCTTGTTTATTGAAAAATTTAAATAAAGCTGTGGACTTTTATTTTGCAACAGAAATTGGTGTCTGTGTTTATTGGTGGGTTATGGGGATCAAAATGCCACAAGCCGGATAACGACTGTGCGCATGTCAAGAAGAGTTATGCTGAAAATGTTTCCAGTTCAACTATGTTGTTCAAAAATTTGCAATTCTAGTTAAGTCACCCCACATCAGATCTAAGATTAGTGTGGAACTGTGGTTGTCATAAGCATTAAACAAGGGAAATTAGGAATTTAGACAATTTGTGCCATAAATTAATTAAATAATGAATACTGATAATTCCAATTTATAGTAATTATTCTACAAATACGTGGTATATATTCAATGAAATGTATCTACTTAATGGGACAACATTGCATTTCTAATAATGCTAATATTTCCAAACCTGTCTGAAAACTCAATAGAACATTTGTGGAGTATTCTGAATTAACATCTTAGTAAAATAGACTGCTCAACAAAAGAACCCTTGATAAAAATAGGCAATAAAGTTAAACATATTTGATAAAAACAGGTAGAATCAATGCCAAAATATATTCAGGAGGTTATTTCAGCTAAAGGATACTAATATTGGGCAAAATAAGTGCTATGAAAGTTCTAGAAATAAAATATCAGAACATTTGAAGTTTACAATTTTTTCCCAATTAATGGAAAACTATACCGTTAGGAATACAATCCTGTATTCCTAATGCTGTAGTGTCCCTCTGCCTCCATGGCCCTCCTACCCAGTGATTAAAGGGTTAAAACCTGAATATGCTGAATATGTTTCCTCTTTCTGTGATGTCACACTGATGAGGAACCTTGTATAATATTTTTATTTTTCCATATATTCTTACAAAAAAGAGGCATACACATCAATGATGCCAGACAATTTCCTACACAAAATTTATCTTAATAATCCAAGTATTAAGTTATTCATAATATCATGGAGACAATCAATCTAGTTAAAATCTAACATAATGATACATACAACCATACATACGTGTACAAACTAAACTCAAAAACAAATTAAGTTGTGCGCAACAGGGATAACAGAATAACCGAACCATTGTCTATTGCATTAAAATACAAATTTAGATTAGAATACAAATATGAAGGAGGACTTAGTTAGATTGGAAATTTAATTAGCCACGGTTGCCAAATAATTCTAATTTTTTTCATACTGCTGATGGGCAGAGTAGCATCCTTTTTCCATTTGAACCTGATTTTCATAACTATAATAATCTTTAAAGCCAATATGCCTTGTTTAAACAGAGATTTGTTATTTTTTGATAATATAACTAAATCCATATGAAACAATGGACGCTCAATCGTTGGTGGGATAATGGTTTTGATAACATTGGAAAGAATGCCAAAAATATCTATCCAAACTTATCTGATTTTTTTACAACTTCACCATATATGACTAAATGTCCCTTCAATTTCCTTGCATCTCCAGCATAATGGATTCACCTCTGCATTGAACTTTGCTATTTTTACTGGGACCATATACCAATGCATAATAACTTTATAATGCAATTTGACCATATTTAAACTATATATCTTACTTACTCCACGCAGGCTACTTAATTAATGTTCTAAGTCATATTGGGAGTTCAGTTGTTTTTGCCATTCCTCAAAGGGTTTTAATTTGACAGATTTTCCAGATCCTCTAATATGCTGTACCATTTACTCATAGCTTTTTGAACTATTTCATTTAATATTAGAGAGATATTCTGATAGGTTTTGTTAGTATTGTTATTATAAATATAAGTTCTCAAATAATGCCATATTCTAAGGGAATTTAAAAACTCAGATTCATTAAATATATATTCATTAAGCAATTGAGTTGAAATTTTTATTCCATCTTCAATCAAAAAGTCTTGTACTTTAAAAGTTTTAAGATTTGCCCAATTGGAAAATTTCAGATGAGGGATATTCTTTTTTAGAATATCTAAAAGAGCAGATGGCAATAACTTATCTTTCATAGCTATTCGACTTTTAAATGTTATCCAAAATTTGACACAGTTCCTTGTTATCATTGCCATTTGATCTTTTCCAAGCTTTTTATATTTTTCCTCATGTAGCCATAATGAGCATTCCAAATGATCCATTCCTGCTAACTCTTGTTCTATGTAATACCAGCTTTTATCTTTACTTTGCTTATATTGAAGCTTAGCCAATTGGCACAGCATACTAGCCTCTGCGTACCGTTCTGGACTAAGCATGTTTAACCCCCCCCCCACCCCCCCTCATACGATTTCAACATAAAATCTTTCAGTCGCCAGTTACGTTCAGCTCTGTTATATTTCCCCTTAATTTCAAGACACACTGACCATGCCAACGACGCACGGCCTTTTTGAAAACTACAAACAGCGGCTGGATGCACTCTTCAAAGACTTCTGGCAGAAACTGTGGGGCAGAGGGGCACAAACTAGACTGAGAAGAGGCAGCACCCACCTCCCAGTGGCCTGAAACACAAGGCGAGTGGACCTTGGAGCACCCGACCAGCCCCCAAACCACAGAAACCGGGGAAGAAGAGAGACAGCTTGAAAGCCACATCCTGCCCAGTGTCGCCCACTGCTCGCTACTGCCCTTCGGGGTCGAGGGCCCAACACGCGGGAGAACCAAGAGGCCTGCACCCAAAGGGAATGGCTGCTGCCATTAAGCAATAGTGACTCAAGAGAAGGCCCTCTCATGGAATTTACAAGAAGGTCTGCACAACGCCACTTTGGGGGACAACATTATACCAGCAGCTGGTGTGGGCTAAGTGACTCTCGAGATACTTAAGCTAACTGTCTTATACTTGCCGATCTACTTATGGTTAGACAGCCTAGTACAGTTAATTTTGCCAGTGTATTATTGTTTATGGTTTTGCCTAATGAACACCCCTAGCATGCCTCTGTGCTACATCCTTTACTATGACACACACCTTGGTTGCCAGCATGATTTAATCTGCTCTAGCAATCACCAAGTCTACTAGTCCTACACCTACTAAAAGGTATTAATTATCACATACCTTACTACTGTTTACCATGTCGATATGATCGAGTTTGCAACTGCGGTTGAATAGTATACTCTTCAAACTCATAATGTTAAGAGCTCTGTATA
Source organism: Pelobates fuscus (assembly GCF_036172605.1). Classification (NCBI taxonomy): domain Eukaryota; kingdom Metazoa; phylum Chordata; class Amphibia; order Anura; family Pelobatidae; genus Pelobates; species Pelobates fuscus. The sequence goes on from NC_086318.1 coordinate 240,184,373, forward strand.
AGCCTTTGTGTCTAATCTCTTGCATCTTGCGATATTTTTTGCCTAGTTCCAGTTTTCTCTTATTACTTATATCATACAGTCACGTGCATGTCATTAATCAACTTATTTAATATAAAAAGAGGCTGACATTTTTCAGAGATGATATATATTGTGCTGTACTGCTCCAAACTTGTATGTATCTTTATCGTCTCCCCTTCTTCATTTTGTACCCTTGCAACTTTATGCCTCAATAAAAGAAAGATTGACAAAAGATAAAAAATCATAGCATTGAATTTCACACATTAATGAGGTCAGATAATTTTCAGGATCATATACAGACAAAAGAATATCGTCAGCATACATGCTAAGCTTATTTTCCAGGTCGCCTAACTTAATACCCTTTTTGTTTTTGCAATTCCTAATTCTTGCTGCAAAAAGTGTTAATATGTATAGCAATGGTGCAAGTGGGCATCCTTGCCTCATGCCATTACCATTTGGAGTGGTATATAGGGCCATGACAGCGCCAATAAAGACCTCCCTGAGTCCTCCTGAAAGGTCCAATTGACCCTGTCAAAGGCCTTCTCAGCATTGAGTGATATGAATAGTGTTGGTATTTTGTTGGAGCATACATAATCCAATGAACTGATTATTTTTCTTGTATTATCATTGGATTGTCGCTCTTCAACAAATCCAACCTGGCCTTTTTGTATAAGGGTTGGACATATTTTAAACGTGCAGCAAGAATATCAGAGTACATCTTTGTGTCTGTATTAATCAAAGAATTAGGCCTATAATTAGATACTTTCGTAGCCTCTGTCCCTGTCTTTAACATAGGTAGTATGAATGCTTGAAGCATATAAGTTGGAAAAGATCCAGATTCTCTAACCTCATTAAATATGCCCATCAGATATGGACACAGAGTGTCCGAAATTTTGTTGTACAATTCAACAGGGAATCCGTCATGGCCGGATGCCTTATTAGGCCTCTGATCTCTAATTGCATGCATAATCTCTTTATACTCAAAGGGAACATCTGAACTACTGGACTGTTCATTAGATAATCAATTACATATTTCTTTATTTGTTCCCTATATTTTAGTTAATCCGAAATGTTATATAATTTTTAATACATTTTTTTTTTTAAATTCGCCCTATATCCTCTGGACTAGTATAATATTTATCCTCTTTGGTTATTTTGAATATTCTAGTCCTTAGATTTCGTTTTTTTAAGTTGGTTAGTCATAATTTTATCTGCTCTGTTATCCCGATAATAAAATCTTTGTTTCATCTTCATTATATTATTATTATTATGAACATTTGTAATTAATACATCCTCAATTTCTCTCTGAATTGTGGTCATTTGTTGTATAACTTTAGAGTCTGTAATATTAAAGGAACACTATATTCACCTAAATTACTTTAGCTAAATAAAGCAGTTTTAGTGTATAGATCATTCCCCTGCAATTTCACTGCTCAATTCACTGTCATTTAGGAGTTAAATCACTTTGTTTCTGTTTATGAAGCCCTAGCCACACCTCCCCTGGCTATGATTGACAGAGCCTGCATGAAAAAAAAAACTGGTTTCACTTTCAAACAGATGTAATTTACCTTAAATAATTGTATCTCAATCTCTAATTTGAACTTTAATCACATACAGGAGGCTCTTACAGGGTCTAGCAAGCTATTAACATAGCAGGGGATAAGAAAATCTTAATTAAACAGAACTTGCAATAAAGAAAGCCTAAATAGGGCTCTCTTTACAGGAAGTGTTAATGGAAGGCTGTGCAAGTCACATGCAGGGAGGTGTGACTAGGGTTCATAAACAAAGGGATTTAACTCCTAAATGGCAGAGGATTGAGCAGTGAGGCTGCAGGGGCATGTTATATACACCAAAACTGCTTCATTAAGCTAAAGTTGTTCAGGTGACTATAGTGTCCCTTTAAAGCTCTTTTTTTTCAACTTACTCATAATAATATATGTCTGATAATGTTCTTGTACGATTTTTTCTATGAAGAGCTTCCTTTTTAATTAAATACTCTCTTAATACACACTTATATGGTGCCCAGGCATTAACTAAACTCACGTCGCCGTTATTATTCTGCAATTAGGCCGGGTGTCTGTTTCCCACGTATGCGCACAACAACACCACAAACAATAAAAACAAAAAAGAAGGTCCATGCATTTGGACCATCACTAAGATGAAACACAAAGATAAAAAGTCCATACATATGGCCCAATGCGACATAACACTTTATGGGACAGAGGAAGAACCCCTTCTCCTCCATTCCATAGAAATTTCCCTCAAATAGCAAGAATGAGGGCCTGGGTGGAGCGACACAATTTCATATATTTCTATTTAAATACGAAGTGTATGATTCAAGAGGAATTACCTATAGTATATTAGAGCTAAAGTTTATTAACTATTAAAAAATGATGAGAAAGACATAATGGTGAAAGAGGGAGCGAGAGAAAGGAAAAAAAATTAGAAGTTCCCATCTCCTTTCAAAAAACATATATTCTTCCATTACTCTTCTCTCCCCTCCATTTGTGCCACAAGTTTTTATATTATATCACAAATTGTATCTTTTTTCCTTTTCTAATTATATCACACTATTATATTATTATTCTAAATTAGATATAAATTATACTGCATGAATTCTTTTAGCCAAGATTTTTAGACAGGTCTCTCCTGAAAAAGGGTCAGGGACAGAAAGAAGAGGGTGTTTTCATAGCAGTGCATTATATTTGTGGTTAATTAATTAGTTATAATGTGATTTATTATCCTACATATAAAAAATATCAAGTTTCTTCATAAAACCTTTTGTGGCGAAAGTAGCCTCGCCACTGGCTTATGGAGGAACCTGTTTGCCAGTCTCCTACCCTGTGACTATGGTTCCTGCAATAGACATGGCTAAAATACTTTAAACTGGCTCTGAAATTGGGACTATATGGTTCGTTTACCGAACACCTGCACGAACCGGAGACCACCCTGGAGCTTGTTAAGCTTAAATTGATTCATTGTTGCAATTTCCACCTCAGTGATTTAAGTGTTCGTCTGGGTGGCCGCAATTCCTATGGACGACCACGAGGTGGCGGCCATCTTGTTTGCATGGACCAAACCCATGAATAGGCTTCAGGGAGACTTAGCCCTGAATGCCCTGGAACTATTTTCGGCATGAAAACTTTGCGGTTCCTGGTCGGTCCTCCAGCGGCACTTAGCTGCGATTCTATGGAACTATTTTCATTTATGGAACCATGCCTGCAGTCTGTCAAATGACTTCCAGGACATTTCTGAATACCCTGAACTGATATGGGTGATTTTTGGATATGTTGGTCACCCAGATCAGGGCTTTGTGGACATATCATGTGTTTTGGAGCACTTTCGGGACTTTTTAGAAACGTGTGTTTTTTCTGCCATGAGATAATTGGGTTAATACAGTATCTGACTCCCAGGCAGAGGGGAGGGATTGTATGCCATGTGTGGTAGTGCCTTACATTGTAAATGTGTTATTATTGGTTTGTAAGTTTGTGTCCCTGTCCGCAACAATGTCCATGTGGGCGTACCCCTTGCTTGGGGACTTGCATAAAAGGCCAGTGTGGCTACCATTAAAACAGTCTTATTTCACCCTCAACACAGTCTTGTCTCTTGTTGTAGGGAACTGCTATACATGCTATAACCACTAGCTCTTGCAAGAGCTTCACAGCTATACACTCTTGGAGGATAGTTTCACCCACTAGAAGCTGTGATCCTGGTCTAGGGTCCAGGGAGGGTGAAGGACGGCGAGACCCCAACCAAGCTGTGGTGGTTTGTGGGGTCTACAGTGCTTATGGTGTCTGGTGGAGTGCTTGGAGCCCTCGGTGAGCACTAGGAGCATCGATTGATGGAGGCACCCAGTTGAGGTGCCAGGCAGTCTGTCACAACTTTGAATTATGTTTAAGCAATTTTCTCAAACACGAACATTTATACCATTTAAAGCCTGTGATCAACGAGTGCATAAAAAACTGCATTCTTGAATATTTATTTTATCCTTATATTCTTTACCATATAGTCCCCAAGTGTTAACGAAAAATAGTACCACAATTATACATTCTATCCCTTTCTCAAGATATAAAGAGAGGATTTAGGATATAGATTTTAAAATGGTATCGCGATCACTTTCACCCTTTTAACACTCTGTTTTATTCGCAATTTTCAAAAGATATTCAAAAGTGTTTTACATTTCTATAGACCACGTGTTTTAATTAAACAAGACAATTGCCACACTTTATCCAATCCCTCCATGCATTAACCCCAATATCATCTACCTGCCTACAGTATTACATTCTAATCTTTCCCCAGGATTATAAATCATTATATATATATATATATATATTTTACTTAGATTTTCTTTCCTTTTTCCCCTTTTTCCCCTCCGCTTCCCCTCCTCTTCCCTCCTTCTCCTTTTCAATATTAATATTGTTTTAGATATTTATAGGATTATTTGATTATTATATATTCTTTCATAAATTTCTAGGAATCACAGGACAACTGCATGGAGGTATAAAGAAGGTTAGATAGCTCTTATATAAAAATTATATCTAACGTATATATAAAAAAAAAATGTTTCTCTTTATCTTCAAACGGTAAAAAAAATCCAATCATTTCCTTTTATCGCCCTTCCAATCTTATCATTCTTGAAGCTTTTTTTCTACTTTGCTGGGTGTGTCTCAAGCCATTTCTGGCCATCTTCTACTGTATGTATAATAAAACGTTCGATGTTGGGGCTCAGCTGATTGCAGACATGCCTCCAAAGAAGCCCAGCGTCGTGCAAAATGGCCCTCGAATCACTGTAGCATGCGGTCGGCTGGATTGGAGTGGGCAAAGCCAGGTGATGTAGGCCCGACTTCGCAGGTGATAGGCCCCGCCGCCATCTTGGGCTGTGTAGCAGTGTCTCTGGATTCTGCTGAGCGTCGGTCTGCCTGCCTGTGTAGGCCGGGATACCCCCCACGGCCAACAGGGAGGGAGACAGGGCTGTATAGCACATGTAGTTGGCGTGGCACTCCGCCTGACAGGAAAGCGTCCGTCTCTCCCGCCATGTGGCTCCCCCGGGTTTTGCCGAGATAATCATTAGCATGTAGATATTTTGCTCCGTGCACTCAATTCATGGCTCCCTGGTCAGGTAGCAGTTGCAGGTAGTCGCTTGGGTATGTCGAGGTGTGCAACTGTCATATATGCCTGGTTGAAGGATTATTTAGATCGGAGCTCGTGCAAAGTGCGACCAGCCGCCATGCCCCGCCCCTTCCTTTTTTGAGACTTCAGTAAGAAGTAAGAAGTACAGCATGCAGACTCACTGAATTCTCCCCAGCTTCCAGTTGCCTTTGCTTTCGCTGCTGTCACGGCACCAAGCAAGCAATGTCGATTATACCGCCCTGTCCACTCGTGTCTCCTTCCCTCCACACTCAGCTCTCCTGGTTCATGTCACCTGCCCTCTACACTCCAGCTATCTCACCGCCATCCACTCCATCCTCACACAGCTTGCATCAGTACGCCCTGCCAGAACCTTGGACGCTCCGCCCCTAGCGTCCTACGTCATCACACCCACCGGATCGCCACACTGATGGGGAACCTAATGCACATGCAAGGTGACAGTGCATGCATGAGACCTTCCACATAGGAAAGCATTGGGGATTTAGAAGAGGCTGGACATCCTTGTGCAAAGTGTAAGGATGTCCAATGTTGTTTCATGGAGTCAGAATGCAGTAAGCACCTATGGTGGCTGACTGGAAACATGTTCAGACCCCTTATTAATTCATTAGATCTCCCACTTGCTGTCCATGGGCAAGGGCTGTGGGGCAAACAAGGTCATTTACCCCTGATTATTAACATTAGGACAGTAAGGTTTTCTCACCACCCCGCTGGCCATGGATGCGAACAGTAATCTGTTTTCTCCAATAAGTTATTTATAGTAGCAATGGCTGCCTAGTTGCTTGTTTAAAATGCTTAGTAGATATGCCCAAACCTGCTGCATTGCAGGTGAAGGCATAGGGCTTTTTATTTATTGAATTTTCTAAATTTAACTTTTTTTAATGTGGTTGTTGGTTAGTAAGATATAAGAAAAAACTTGTGGCTACCTGCGTTACTCCTATATTGGATTTACTAATATTCCAGATTATATTGGCATCTATCATAAAAGATACTACAGTACAACCTCTAATCCAAAGAGAATGAACAACTACAAACCTATATAATTAATCTTTATATTTCTGTCTAGTTCTGTTTAGTTGTTGGTTTCATGTAACTTATTATCTCATTAATAGGTTTTCATTCTCTTGCTTTATCTTTCTCTCTTATAGATTTCCCTGTTTCTTTATATCCTGTTTTGGCAGCATATTGCCTATGACGGACGCCTGTCACCACAACGGGGTGCCTCCGTCAATCAATGCTCCTAGTGCTCACCAAGGACTTCAAGCACTCCACCAGACACCATAAGCACTGTAGCCCCTTAGCAGCCGTAGCTTGGCTGGGGTCTCACCGTCCTCCACCCACCCAAGACCAGGATCGAGCTTCCAGTGGGTGAACCTCTCCTACTCCAGGGAGTATAGCAGGAACAGCTCTTATAAGAGCTAGTGATTAGAACCCAGGGAAGTACAATGAGTATAGCAATCCCCAGAGTGAATATAGCTGTCCCATCCACAAATAAAACGAGGCTCAATGTTGAGGGTGAAGAAGAATTTATTTTAATGGTGCCACACTTAGCTTTATATGACAAGGGGTATGCCCATATGGACCTGATGGTAGACTGATTTACAACGTCACAGACCAATAACAATAAGGTTACAAGGCACGACACTCCCACACACAGCACACAATCCCTCCCCTCTGCCTGGGAGATAGAGTCAGATACTGTATTAACTCAATTATCTCCAGGAAGAAAAAATACATATTATAAAACCTCCAAAACACATAATATCCCCACAATATCCGTTACATCCCCTGATAGCCCTGATCTGGGTGACCAACATATCCAAAAATCACCCAGATCAGTTCAGGGGTTCAGGAATTCTATGGAAGTCATTTATTTGACCGACTGCAGACATGGTCCCATGGCCAAAACAGCTCCAGAGAATCAGGGCTTGCGGTCGGTCTAGTTTGGTGGTTTGAAAACGAACAAACTACAGAACAGAGTCAATAGTCTTACCATGGAGCCTGTTCCCTTCATCCAGTCGAATGATTTCCCCAAACAGTGCCCTTCTAAGTTGTATAGAATAGAACGCAGGTGATGATGGAAGTCCAGCAGTGTTCGGGAGTTTCTGTGTCCGATTTTAGTTCCATGAGATTCATGCCCAAACACCGCTGCATGCATTCATGCGAACAAGATGGCCGCCACCTCGTGGTTGTCCATAGGAATTGTGGCCAACCAGATGAACAATAAGAACACTGCGGTGAGAAATGTTCCAAGTTGTTAATAGGTGTTAACAAGCTACAGGGTGGTCTCTGGTTTGTGTGGTTGTCAAAGTACCACTTCTAACCGCTTTGGGAGCTCGAAGTGCCATTTCAAGAGTTCGAAGTGTAGCCATACAAGTTCAAAAAGGCACAAACAGTATATTTAACCAAAGTCTATTACAGGGGGCATAGTAACAGGGCAGGAGGCTGGCAAACAGGCTCCTCCAAAAGCCAGTGGCGAGGTTACTTTGGCCACATTGCCTAAATCCTGTTTTCTGTTTTCCCTCAAGATTGTACCTATAATTTCTCTTATAGGTTTATCTTCAATCTCCTACCTATAATTCCATTTATAGGTTTACCTTATTTCCAATTTGGGCTTATTGTCTAAACCCTTTACTTCATAGCCTAGTTATTCTCATCTGTAATCTGTTATTCGGTTCTGTTTTTTCTCTCTCCCATTCCTATAATTTCTATTATAGGATATCCTATTCTTATTATAATGTCTAAGATAAAAAAATAAAGACCCTGAAGTTAACCCCAGATTCAGTCTCATCCTTGACCTGCACAAGATCATAACAAGTATGCTCACCTTGTCAAGAAAAAGTGTAGAGTAGGTTAGCGCTAATAATATACAAAGGAGGCAGCAACCTTACAGATGGTCACCCTCACCTTGTCAAGAGCCTTTGAATAACCAGCTCTTAGTTATCAGGTGTAGTGCCAATATGAAGAATGACACTCCCCACTGGAACCAGGAACAAGATGTGCGATAACATTAAGTATAACATTTAAATTGCAAAAAAATTAAAATGGTTATGTTTCTTGTTTTTTTTTTTTCTCTTTTAACTATTTGCGCCTTGGCTGTTAGTAATGCCAGCAGCAAATAGTATAGATTTTTTTTTCAAATCTGGGCATGGATTTGCATAATTCGGTCCAGATTATAGTGCCGTATGGTCTAACTGAAATCCGATCCAAATTCAGGCCCCTTTGCAGCCTGAATTTCAAAACTCCAGACATAGTTGAATTGCATGAACAATGTGCAGATTTTGTAGTTTGAATGGTCCTGTACACAGCCTTTTGCGCTATTCGGTACTTTTGCGCTATTCGGTACGAGGTCATTCATACTTTAGTCAATGACCCCATAGATTTTTTTATGAAACTTACTCATGCTCATTTTAATGAACTTGGAAGGATGAAAGGATGAATTGACCTCAATGAGAATTAAAATCTTTAGATACTAAAACTGATCTGTTTTATCATTGAGCTATCTCGCACATTGTATAGAAGACCTGGAGGACTAACTGAATTTACATGTAAGGGTTTCAGCATAGACTGTATGCCTTTTTAAATTAATCTATGCCATCTGATTACTAAGAACTCTAACTTTGCATTAAATAAAACAGTGCAAACATGCATGGGTCCTCACAATGAACTAGGCCTATTTTGTTTAAATAACAGTGTTGCTGGTTAAAGAAAGAAAATAATTCCATAAAAATACCCAGTCTAACATATCTGAAAATCTATATAATATTTAAAAAAAAAGTCACAAATGTTGATTATTAGCAACATTTATCAATTGATGAACATTTTATAAAACAATACATTTCCCTTGCTTATACAGACAGACACACATAGGTCACAGAATAGAGTTTATATAAAATAGGAAATAATAGAAACATAGAAACATGTGACTGTGATGGCAGATAAGAACCATTCGGCCCATCTAGTCTGCCCAATATTTAAAAATACTTTTAATTAGTCCCTGGCTTTATCTTATAGTTAGGATAGCCTTATGCCTATCCCATGCATGCTTAAACTCCCTCACTGTGTTAACCTCTACCACTTCAGCTGGAAGGCTATTCCATGCATCCACTACACTCTCAGTAAAGTAATACTTCCGGAAATTATTTTTAATCCTTTGCCCCTCTAATTTAAGACTATGTCCTCTTCTTGTGGTAGTTATCCTCCTTTTAAATACTGTGTTGATTCCCTTTAGGTATTTAAATGTTTCTATCATATCCCTCCTGTCTCGTCTTTCCTCCAAGCTATACATGTTAAGATCCTTTAACCTGTCCTGGTAAGTTTTATCCTGCAATCCATGAACCAGTTTAGTAGCCCCTCTGTGAACTCTCTCTAAAGTATCAATATCCTTCTGAAAGCACGGTCTCCAGTACTGCGTACAATACTCCAAGTGAGGTCTCACCAGTGTTCTGTACAATGGCATGAGCACTTCTCTCTTTCTACTGCTAATACCTCTCCCTATACAACCAAGAATTATGCTAGCATTTCCAGCTGCTCTATTACATTGTCTTCCTACCTAAGCTATTTAGGTGCTGACACAGCTTCATTTTCTAAGATAGTATTTTGGCTCATGAAAATAATGGATTAAGCATGTTTTTTTCTGTGGAAGGAGGAAGTTTGGAGTAGCGCCTTGGTAAAAGATCTGATGGTATATGTAACAGAATAAGAGGGCAGGGGAAATTAATATAGTGTAGTATGTTGTATAACCGGAGGTGCAAGAGAAAAAAGAGATACACTTGCAAAAGAAGGAACTGTATAGCTCTTAAAGGTTGGGCTTGAGAAGTATGATCCCTACCTGAGGACACTAAGGTATGTCTCAGCAGGAGATTTTGAAATATGAAAAAGCAGAGATAGACACTATATACTATAGTAAATTATACTGCTATTCAGTGTTATTAGAAGGAAAAATAGCAACTGCACTCACATTTGGACACAAACTTGGTCGTCTATAAAAGATACAAAAGGTACAAATCAAAAATATATATATGTAATTATTAAACAGGACATCTGTATTAGGGGAAAGAGTTATCTTTACCTATTTACTGACCTTCGAGGAGTTCTTAATTTGTTTGTAGTGGGTGTGAAGGATAAGAATCTTAATCTTGAACATCGAAAGAAAAGGTTATTACTTACTCTTTATTTTTTTTTCTTTATAAAGCAAGTTATTACCTCATAAAAATGTTTTTCCACATTTAGTATGAATGTTAATGTTTTTTTTTTTTGTAAATTGTACAATTCTGGTCATGGATGGTCTCTCGCTCTCTGGGATCATGGGGGCAAGGGAGGAATCGAATCCATTATAATCACTCCAAACTCACTTTAACAACATTAGCTTAAAATTTATGACACTGAACTCTAAGGGCCTAAACTCGCCACAGAAGAGAGCACATTTGTATGACACTTTAATAAAGGAACAAATTGACGTAGCCTTAATCCAAGAGACTCACTGGGATGATAAAGGATGCACATTCTGGAAATATAAGAGATAGCAGACTGTATTCTTTTCCAGACTAAAATGACAGAAAAAAAAAGAAGAGTGGTCATTATGATCTGACAGGGTAAATACAAGCATATATATCATTAAAAGGGATGAGAGGGGAAGGACAATTATTTTAATCTGCGAGATCAATGATTATCACATACACACTCATGGATATATATATATATGCTCCAACTGTTTATCCAGTCAGATTTTTAGAAAAAACTATGAATAGATGGATTATTATTATTATTATTATTATTATTATTATTATTGCCATTTATATAGCGCCAACAGAATCCGTAGCGCTTTACAATATTTTGAGAGGGGGGGGATGTAACAATAAATAGGACAATTACAAGAAAACTTACAGGTACAATAGGTTGAAGAGGACCCTGCTCAAATGAGCTTACAGACTATAGGAGGTGGGGTATTAGAAACATTAGGACAGGAAATATCAAGTAGGAGTGAAGCAGAGCTGGAGGAGAGAGCAAAGCACTGTCCCATAGGAGAGAGCAAGAGACAGTATGTACTCTGGGAGGCCATAAGCTTTCCTGAAGAGATGGGTTTTAAGGACCTTCTGATTCAGGGATTTTGGGGGGGTAACTGTTTACTAGACATAAAACTCGATAAGAGTATAAGTTCAGGTAAACAGATAGACCAAAAGATTAAAAGAGCAGCAGAAACAAGTCAAAATGTATTTTTCAACAGAATCTGTATTATGTTTGGAGGACAATGCACCCCTAAGAGAGGGATTATACTTTTACTCTGGAATTCATCAGTCATATTCTATGATCAACACTTTTTTTTACCCTTCCTTACTGTCTTAGAATTTGCAAAACATCTAAAATCAGTAATATTACCTGGTCTGACCACGCTCCAGTCTATTTAGAACTTGAACAAAACCCTAACTAAAATATACGACCAGAATGGAGGTTGAAAGACTTTTTATTATGCTCCCAGACAGATAAATGTGATTTAGGGAAAGAGGTTCTAAACTTTTTGTCTAACAATGATAATAATTTGGTGTGTGCTTAAGTTCACTATTAGAGGCTACTTACTGAGTAAATCAGCATACTTAAATAAAAACAAAGGGAAATATTTAGAGGAACTGTATATACACTTAGCAATCTATGAGAAAGAAAGCAAACAGAACCCTACTTGTACCCTCTCAGAAGTAATTAAGAAAATCCAGTTAGAAATTAAGACAAAATTATTGGAAAAAAACTGGCGCACTTTATTATTACTTAGACAAAAATGGTACCACAGCAATGGTCAAATTTATAAATTGATGACCAAAAGATTAAAGTGTGATCAACAGAAACAAGATTGTCTATGTAGTGGCGCTTCCTGTACCCGGGTTGGGTACTTCCGCCAACGGATTCTCCTAGTGCTCACCGAGGACTCCAAGCACTCCACCAGACACCATCAGCACCACAGTCCCTACATCCAGCGTTACAGCTTGGCTGGGAACTCACCATCCTCTACCCACCCTGGACCTACAACAAGGCTCCAGGTTCCAGTGGGTGAACCTCTCCTCCAAGAGAGAGTAGCAGGAACAGAGTTTAGTGATTATAATCCCTGGGGAGAATAGGGTAGATGCAGCCTTTCCCCCCCACACATGAGACGAGGCTCTATGTTGAGGATAAAACAGGAACTCAGCAGATCTGAGGGTTTATTGAACAGCTTGGTCTTTATACAGTTTTCCCCACAAGGTTACCACCTAGGTGGACGTTGTTGGGCACAGGGACAAAGGAACAACAAGCCAATAAAAACATAGTTTTACATGCAGTTACTCCCATACAGTGTACACAATTCCTCCCCTCTGCCTGTGATATAATTAACGAAGACAATGGACTAACTCAATTAACTCTAAGCAGAAAAAATAAATTTTTACAAACCCCAAAAAGTACCCCAAATTACAACATATCCCCACATCCCCTCATAGCCCCGATCTGAGTGAACAACATATCCCAAAAAATCACCCAGATCGGTTCAGGGGTTATTTTTGCCCCACCGTGCACATGGTCCCATGCCCAAAACGGTTCCATACACTCGACGACAAAACACTGCTGGACAATTTAAGATGGCTGCCGCCACATGTCTGAATCTGTCCCAGTTAAAAGTCCAAGGGGCAGAAACAGTACTTTTGGACATAGGTTATCACAGGGCCCATAGTCCCAGGGTAGAAGGCTGGCAGACAGGCCCCTCCAAAACCAGTGGTGAGGTTACTTTCGTTACAGTCTATAAAAATAAGTCTCATCTCTCTCCAGTTATGATAGGTAAAGCATTTGGAGACTACTATGCCTCATTGTACAAACTTCCCGATTCTAAAAAAGACAATCAGAATATGATTTACCTACTATTTCAGTTGAAAAACTAGATGTTTTGAATTCTCCTTTCACATTGTTGGAAGTCAGCAACGCTATAAAGGGGATGAAAAGGGGGAAAGCTCCAGGCCCTGATGGTACACAATCATATTTTATCAGACCTTAGATCAAATTATCTCTCCATTGCTTATGGTTTTGTTCAACAAAATAGGCTCTAATAAAATTTCCCAGAAGAAATGCTGCATGCATTAGTAACACCCATCTTGAAACCTGGGAAAGACCCCAAAACGGTAAACTACAGACCGATCCCGCTGATCAATCTAGATACAAAAATATTTTCAGAAATCCTGGCCAATATAATTAAAACCATTATAACAAACAAAAAGATGCTGGGGGGTCTCAATATAGAACAGAACCTGAGACCCCGTGCATCACCTGGATATAGAAATAGTCCTATATAGAATGATAGTGGATAGCTCAATAACCCCCACAAAAGAAAAAAGGGGGGGGGGGCTAGGAATAAAAAAATAAAGTATATACAAAATACCAAATCCCTTCCCTACCACACCACATAAATAGGTATAGGGAACAACTGTACTGCTTAAAGCGCTGAGGGAGATCAAGGATGTAGATAGTACAAAAAAATTAAGTTTTATTAGGAATGGCTACATACAAAGTATCCTTCCCCCTGTGTCCCTATAACCACACAACCCTCTGCTAGATGTAGGGTTGGAACCTAAAGAGTATCTGCCAAACTTCCAAGCAAATGTGTATAGGTCCCAAACCTACCCCCCTGTGGCGTCCTAATATATAGTCTCCAGATAGGGGCTAGAGATCCTGGGTAAAGGATATATGAATATATACACCAGGAGTCCTGATAATACAGGTATGGAACTAGATAGAAAACAGGGAGAGAGAAGTATAAATGAAGATAAGGGGGCAGTTACAAATGTACTGACAATAACTTTATAAAGCCTCTCTCCCTGAAAAACTAACTAGACAGATAAAGTATAGGAAAGGGAAAATCAATAGTATCCAATTAGAGCATCTTCAAAGTGCTCCACACCCATAGTGTCAAGTGTCCATGTGAGAACAGAAAAATTACCATAGTGTCAAGTGTCCATGTGAGAACAGAAAAATAAAAACAAAAAACGTCTGACGTGCGTTTCGTTGCTTAGGTATTGCACCTTCGTCAGGGACTCACAGAATAATGAACCTAGCCTCCCTTAAGTATGGTGGGCGCCAAAAAAGGTTAATGTACCTGTGTCCAATCAGAGGAGTAGACAGGAAAATCCTTCAGGTGATTAAGTGCTGTGTAATTAAATCCAATTATTATGGAATGCCGGTGCCAGATAGGTATAACACGTGATCGCCATTTCGGAGCCTCTCATTGGCTCTCATACAGATTTGTGCGATTGGTTATAGCCCACGTGGATATATCGCGAACCGTCCAATGGAAGAATGTATGCAAATAACCAGGGTCTAGGGTATTATAACCACTACAACTCTCAGCCAGCAAAGTAGCCTAAACAATGTAAAGGGGTATAATGAACCCGTGTTCATTAAGAATAGGGGGGTACTCATCTTATAAGGACAAACAGCTAAGAGTCCAGGTACAGGACGTACTATCCAGATCATTCTTAAAGCATAAAAAGTATAAAAAATAATAGTGATAATAAATAGTGGCTAAATCGGCCAAAAGCCACCATCAATAATAGTAATAAACCTAGTGGTGCTATATAAACATAATAGTGGATGTATCATGCATATCTACATATTTACAGATAGAGATATAAATGACTCAGTATATGAAATTTAATGTCTCAATCTGAGATAAAGGACGTATATGAGAAACCCTCGTTTAGACCAAGGGGTGAAAGCGTCCCTTTCCTATACTTTATCTGTCTAGTTAGTTTTACAGGGAGAGAGGCTTTATAAAGTTATTGTCAGTACATTTGTAACTGACCCCTTATCTTCATTTATACTTCTCTCTCCCTGTTTTCTACCTAGTTCCCTACCTGTATTATCAGGACTCCTGGTGTATATATACACATATATCCTTTACCCAGGATCTCTAGCCCCTATCTGGAGACTCTATATTGGGACTCCACAGGGGGGTAGGTTTGGGACCTATACACCTTTGCTTGGAAGTTTGGCAGATAATCTTTAGGTTCCAACCCTACATCTAGCAGATGGTTGTGTGGTTATAGGGACACAGGGGGAAGGATACTTTGTATGTAGCCATTCCTAATAAAACTTTATTTTTTTGTACTATCTACATCCTTGATACCCCTCAGCACTTTAAGCAGTACAGTTGTTCCCTATACCTAGTTATGTGGTAGGGAAGGGATTTGGTATTTTCTATATACTTTATTTTTTTATTCCTAGCCCCCACCCCCCTTTTTTCTTTTGTCGGGGTTATCGAGCTATCCACTATCGTTCTATATAGGGCTATTTCTATATCCAGGTGATGCACGGGGTCTCAGGTTCTGTTCTATATTGAGACCCCCCAGTGTCTTTTTGTTTGTTGTGACATATTTAGGCGTTAAGCCCCCGAGACCCCTGGAGTCTCCTTGTGTACACAGGATAGCGAGTTCAGACTTACGCTTTCCCGTCGTGGTACGGTGTTCTAGTCTGATCTTGCTACCTGTCTTTCGTTCCTTAAAACCATTATAGCAGATTTAGTCCACATAGATTAGGCTGGATTTATAATGGGTCGTTCAGTGGAAGATAATGCCCCAAATATTTTTGATTTAATTTCCAGATTACAAAGCAAAGCGTCTCCAGCTGTTTTTGTTGCCTTAGATGCCGAAAAGGCATTTGATCGTGTTAATTGGCGTTTTTTATATCATACCTTAGAAGCTTTTGGTTTCACTGGATTTTTTTGAGATTGTTCAATGGCATTATAAAATTCCCCTAAAGCAAAAGTAACAGGGCCATTATTTAAATCAAAACTGTTTGACATTAAAAACAGCACTAGAGAGGGATGCCCATTAGCACCACTTTTATACGCACTATCAATAGAAGCCATAGCTGCCTTCATAAGGTCTAATGAAGCAATTCAAGGGATAACATGTGGAACTCATGAATGTAAAATTACTCTATATGCTGATGACGTAATATTAACTTTATCGTCACCTGAAACATCAACACTAGCTGTACTATAACCTATTCAGAAATTTGCTGAGTATTCCAACTATAAAATACATTGCTCTAAATCCCGGGCTATCAGAATTTCAACTAAATAACTTAAAAGCTATTACACACTTTGACTGATTGCCCAGATGAATTAATTACCTGGGAATTAAGATTTTATTTGATTTAATAACTGAACTGAAATATTTTTTTTTTTTTTTAAATGGAAGGGATTTAAGCCTACCTGGTATGGATGAATCAATATAATAAAATCATATGCAATACCAAAAATCTTTTTAAGATTATTGCCCTGAGAGCTTCAAATTCTGTTCTAAACTATCTTACCACATTAATTATGAATTATATCTGGGATAAAAAAAAAAAAAAAAAACAGGATCCAAAATCTCTCTCTTAAAAAAAAAGGTTAATCAAGATGGTCTGGGCCTTCCTGACATATATAAGCTGCATGATGCATATACGTTAACACATTGCTTAGCATGGGATTTAGTTAGGAGCAACAATACTTGATTTTTTTTTTATTTTTTTTTTAAAGACCCACGTGTAATATTGATAATCCACTTTATTTATTCTGGGCAAACAATGAGGTTGCAAGTACAGTTAAATCAGATAATATTATTAACAATGCTTTGATTACTCTTTATAAGATCAGATCTAAAGAGTTTGACCTTTAATGCCCCAATCAAACCATTATCTTTATATATGAAAGACTTAACTCTCATATCATGGAAAAATAATGGAATTAAGATTCTGGCCGATTTCAACTCATGAGCAGGGATTATGAATTTTACTGGTATTCAGGAAAGATACAATCTATCTGATAAATAATTTTTAACATACCTAAGACTAAGAAACTTGAAGAAAAACTCTATTATTCAAAATTCCTTTTTAGATGACTTTATAGCAAATCATTATAACTCTAGCCTAGTATCTAAAGTTATTAAACTAATAGATACCGTATCAGAAGTAACTAGAGCATCTTCCCTCATTAAATGGGAAATTGACTTAGGGAACACTTACAGATAATAAATGGTATAAAGATTGGTCCACTACAAGAAAATCAATATATTCTGTTTGTCTTCTGCAAATGCATCTAAAGATAATTTGCAGATGGTATACGGTCCCTAAAAAAATGCATAAAATCAATGTATACAATTCAGAAACATGTTGGAGATGTAAAAAACACCAGTGTAACATGCTTCATATATGGTGGGATTGTGAAGGTCTTGATAAAATAAAACTTAACCTTCAATCCTTAATTTGGAATGTCTTTTGTATTAAAATATTGGTTACTCCGCAGTTATTCCTATTCCATATGGATATGCCGACGCTGACCAAATTAAAAATCTCCTCATAAATTTTCTCTTGGCAATTAAGATCTCCTTAGCTAGGTAT
This sequence comes from Pelobates fuscus, assembly GCF_036172605.1. NCBI lineage: Eukaryota > Metazoa > Chordata > Amphibia > Anura > Pelobatidae > Pelobates > Pelobates fuscus. Next base: position 240,201,929 of record NC_086318.1, read on the forward strand.
TGGCTTAAAACAGAACTACCACATGGAAATTAACTCATGGCTCAATTAAACTATCAGTTTGATATGGAAAAAATATTTGTATGTGCTCAACTCTATGATGTATAGATATGAAGTGGCGTGGCAACCCTGGAGTAAATATAGAAATAAATTGGAGATCTTAATTATGATATAACTGACTAAAATAATACAAAATGTCTTAGAATATAAAATGGACCCAACAAGAGTTCAGCTAATGGACACCTACCTTGCCCATAATAACCTTTTGACTCAGTGACAAAGCAGCCTTGATCTTATGACTAGAATTATATTGTATGTCTATGTTAATGCATAATTGTAAAGATGTAAAACTTTTAATTTGGTAAACCATCAAAGAGAGAATTAATTTACAAATACACAGTAAACTGTGAAACTTCTAAAAGCTTATCAATATAATTTGTTAATTGGAACACATTGTTTCTTTCTTCTTTGACACAATAATGAATAAAAAATTAATTGAAACCCAAAAGATACAAAGACAACCTATTTTTAATTGGAATGATCTAGTAAACAATCTTAATAACTTTCTAAAATTGTTGAACACCAATTACAGAGGCATTCAATTAATTTCTGAATCTCGTAAAACTAATATCCATTTTCTAAATTTGGAAATATATATCAATAATAACACTATACACACCAAGACCTTTTTTTTTTTTTTTCTTTTTTTTTTAAAGTCCACACAAATCCATTTATAGACACTTCAAGCTATTATCATTCCCCCTTGGTTCAAAGGCATTCCTAAAAGTCAACTCATCAGAATTGACCTTAGTTTACATTATCAACTCAAAGAATAAGTGGACATTTTAAAATAAAAAAAAAATGCAGAAAAGAAAAATGACACTAAAATTATTAATAATTGAATATTGGAGACATGAATAGAGATGACTTAATAACATATAATAAAAAAATAAATAATTAACCATAGTTTTAGATTATACTAACAAAGGTCATTACTAGACATTGGGATATATTAAAAGATAATATTCTCAAATATATAATAACATGCAAACCATATATTGTTTGAAAACCTCCCTAAAAAAAAAAACTATACAAGAAAAACAACTGTAACAAAATAATCTTCTTAAATAAAAAGTTTTTTTAATGTAAATCTTATATAACCTTTAGAATATTTAATACAACTAATCCCATAGTACACAACTTTAAATGAAAACACACACAAAACAATTACAAAATAAAATATTTCATTACCTGCAATTCAAAAAATATGATATATATTTTGGAATGTCCATGTGGGTTACAATATATGAATGAACACCAGAAATGTAAAAACTAGATTAGCCAAGTTTTTGAATTCATATAGTTTTAAAACATTTTTTAAAGCATAATATGAACCCATCTGTATTAAAATTCTGCACACAAAAAATCACCCCACCATGGAGAGGTGGGAATATAATAAATATGTTAGGCAGAAAAGATATGCAATGTATACTTGAATATCCTTATTCCTTATGGTCTTAACGCAGAGTTGATCTTTTATTTATTTTTTTAAACTAAAATTTCATTTTCCTTCTTACCTGTGGGGATTTTATGTAAGTATAAGCATCTGTGTCAGTGACAGGTTAATATAAATGAAAATAAAATATTTCTTCAATAAAAAAAAAAAAAATGTCTTCAACTGTGGTAAAGGATACAGGCATTTCACATGAACCAGCTTTGCTTTAACAATCTTTTTTATGCACTTATTTTATGGGGTGTATATAATATTTTACCATGAGATCTTCTGTAAGCTTCAATGTTAATAGAATTCCAGTGGGAGCATCTCTGTATAATTTTATCTGAATTTGCCACTAATTTGAAAATTATTGTGTCTATTAGTGCGCCAATGTTTAAAACAGGGTGCAAATTAACTTCAATACATTTGCGTGAAACTAAAGCAGAGTATATGTGTGAATACTGGCTCCATAATCAAGCTAATGTGCTTTCATGGCAGCATCACCCTTCCGCTTCGTTGTGGGGCGATTATCATGAATAAAACATAAGAGAAACAAACCAATGTGTAGCCTGTTAGGTGGAAAAATAAACGATAAATGGGGTGCTCGCCTTGTTCTGAGCCTAGTGGTCCCAGCTCTGAGGTGTGCAGATACTGTGCCAAATTTGGTGGGGATGGCACTACCCCTATGAAGATTCATGGAGGCTCCAGAAAGGACTTGAATAAAATTTCTTGGATAAAATAACAAAATTTATTTGTATACAATAACAATGTAAAATTATGTAAGTTATACTAAAAAAAAGTCCTTAAATAAATGGCGAATATGCGCTTCACTCTCAAAAGAGCTTCCCCAGTCAGCTGTGATTTCACTAAAATGTTTTCTTTTGAGAGCATATTAAATTATTTCAATTATGCAACCAAGAAAAATCTTGGTCTTGACTACTGGTTAAATAACACATTATGCGTACATTATTATTTAGTTACAAGGAAGTATGTTATGTAATGACCCAAGTTTCACGCAATAAATGTCTACAAGATCATGTGCTGATTATAGTTATAAAAACTGCCTTCTCTTAATGTCTTCTCTTGTGCTGTTTTGATCAGAGGCATGTGGTAGAACATTTAAAGGACACACTGGTGTTGCATTATTTAAGATTTGAGTAAATCACGTTCTAATCAGTATCTATGCAAATATCATTAATATCTATTGCTATTATTTTCTAAATTTGCAATGACAATAGCAGCAATCTGTACCAATTTGTTTGTTTTTTTGTAATCACTTTAAAAAATATTTTTTGTCCCTTGTTGAAATCTGCATACTTAGGGTAGGATAACTGGGCAAGTACACACAGTAATGGAGGAACAATATCACACATGTTTACCACTTCACAGCTGTACACTAAGCAGAGGAAGGGGTGCAGCAAAAATGTTATTTACACTCTTGACATTAACACTAGCGAGAGCACTACCATATAATATATTACTGTGGATTTTTTTTTTTTTATTTCCATAGCAATCAGTGGGCATTTCTCAGTTAGACTAACGCAGTATCTAGCCATACCCCTTCTATCAATAGAACATTAGGTCCAATCATCATTGGTGTATGCTTTAAGTGTTAGGTCTAGATTACATTTCCTGTAACACATAGCTAATGCTATATTTCAAGTACCTCATCATATGTTTGGCTGTTTTGTTAGTTTTTACAAGCTTTGTGATAGTTCACTGATTAAGCAGCTTAAGTCTGGCCTTGTACAGGTCATTGCATATAATAAGCTGTCTACTATCTCTCGATACCTTTTTGTATCCACAGTATCATTATGGTCATCAGGATCTAGTTTTTGTTCACCCAGTACAATTTGCGCTGACAGTCATACTGATCTTCTCCAGAATCTTTTATATGTATCTCTTTTGATTCATCTTTTCATCACTTTGTTTGAAGTAGATATCTACAAAAAGGTTGATTCTTCCAAAGTCTTTCATCTTAAATTTAGCTGTAAGCATTCCTTTTACATGCTTGAGGTTTGTTTCATCACTGGAACCTACAATGAGATCATCTACCCATATTATTACTATGACGTTTTTGTCTCCATACTGTTTAGTGTAAAGGCAGTGGTCTACAGGATTCTGATCAAAATCATTTTTTACTTAACTGGTATAGGAGAATTTGTTTTTTATTTTCTTTTGACTTGACCTTGAGACCTTCTGGTTCTTTCGCATTTATTCCACAAGCAATTTCAGAATGTAAGTAAGCACCTGGTTTCACGATAAAGAAGTACGTTATAATGTGCTGTTAGTTGCATTAAGATGCCTACCGATGTAATGGTTGCAGTTGTTGAGAATATTTATTTGTAATTATCTCTTTCTACTTTATTATAACTTGTAGCAATACATCTGGCCTTATAGTTTTCTGATCAATCTGTTTTGTTTTTTACTGCATCCACTCATCGACCACACTCACTGAAAACGTACCCTCTGGCAAAGTGGTCAAAACAAATGTGTAATTTTCTCTTAGTGAATCATTCCTTCCATTTCCTCTTTCATAGAATTAAACTAGGATTGTGACTAGGGGTGTCCTTGCTAAGGGGGCATGATATAATGACATAATGGCTCTTTGTATCCATCCTACGAGACCAAATGTTTCAAGAATCTTTTCCATGATGCCCCAGCTGACCCTGTCAAAAGGCCTTTTTGGCATCTAATGACAGGATCAGGAGGGGCAACTTTCACTGGTCGGCCAGGTCAATAGAGTCAGTCAGTCTTCTTATATTGTTACCATCTATTCAACCTGGTACGAAACCAATTTGATCAAAGTGTATAAGTTCTGTTAGAATCATTTTAATTCTAGCTGCAATTATAGAGGTGTATAATTTAACATCGACATTAATAAGCGAGATAGGACAATAACTTCACATCTGAGGGCTCTTTACCCGACTTTAAGATAGGTAATATATTGGCTTTTGACATTTCTTGGGGGAAACTTCCCTCTTTAACCACATTATTAAATGTCTTATTTGGATTATCTGATATTATCTTTTTCATTACTTTAAAAAAAACATTACTAAATTAGTCTTGCCACACAGTCTTAAATTGAACCAGATTGTCTATAGTTTTTTTTCCTCTCTCTTCTTTTGTAATCTCTTTATTTATTGTATCAAGTTGTTCTATAGAAATCTTTGGAAGATTTAACTTTGAAACATATTTATTAATTTTACTTACACTATTTGTCTCAGGTACATGATATAGTTTTTTTTTATAAAACCTGTTAAAAGCCTCCCCTATTTCCCCCGGTGCTATATACACTTCATTCCCCTGCATTATTTTATCAATTCTATTATTTGATTTTTTTTTTCAATTGGTTAGTTAATATCCAATCTGCTCTGTTACTTCTGTAATATAACTTTGCTTATATATTGAGCATATTATTATCTATTCTTTCTATGATTCTAGTTTTTATTTTATTTTTAATTTCCCTCAAGAAAATTTTCTCTATTGGAATTTATCTTCAGGTCATTAGATATTTTATATATTTGAATATACAGCTCTGAAAAACTTTGTCCTGCTTTCTTTTTTTTAATTTTCATTAATTTTATACAATGCCCCCTAATCCCTGCCTTGTATGTACACCAAATTGTTACCTCTTTAACTTCTGTGGTTTGATTCTCGTTAAAGAAACATTTCTAAAAACTCTCTATTCTCCTTATTTGCTAAAATGGTTTCATCTAACCTCCATGTTACTTTAGGATACCAGTTTTTGTTATCTTTTATTTCCATAACAACAGTATTGTGATCTGACCAGATTATAGGTCTCATTTTAATCTTTTTTACTCTTGCTAATAAGTTCTGATTCCCTAAAACTAAATTAATTCTTGATTACGAATCATGGGGCCAAGAATAAAAAGCGTAATCTCTTAGATATGGATTCTGAACATGCTAAATATCGAATAATGCATTCTCTCAGCTTTTTGAATGTTTTTGCGTGTTTAATACTTCTTTTATCTATATTTTTGTTCTTAGTACTAGATTTGTCAAGTTCCACATCTACTACACAGTTAAAATCACCTGCCATTATTTGTGTACCTAAAGTAAATTTTTCAGCTCTCAAGAGAATAGATCCTAAAAGACTTAAGGGATTTTTATTAGGGTAGATATTAATCAAGGTAAATATTTCCCCATTAATAGTGCATACTACAATTAGAAATCTTCCTTCAGGATCATGGTCTAGATGTTTTATTTCAATTTGTACCAAGCTTGAAAAAAAAATACCCCCCCCCCCCTTTCTTCTCTTTCTCTCTAGAGGCCCTGACAATGGTAGGAAATTGTCTACCAGGCCTTTTTATTTTGTCATTTGACGCCAATGCATCTCTTGAACGAAGACAATTTGTATCTTTTCTGTTCGTAAATATTCATTACAAGTCCACTTTTTGGGAATATTGAGACCCTGGATATTCATAGTAGCTAATCTAATCATAGGAAAATCTCATCTCGTGTAAATCCAAAAACCTTTTGTCTTATATTATGGTCTAATGTTAATTATCTCTAATCTTTCTTTCTTTAAATTCCTTTAAATCTTTCACTCTTTTAACCCCTTCAGGACGGAGTCAATAGTACACGTTCTGATCAAAACAAAACGTAAACAAAAACTGGAATCTGCGCTATATGTCTGTTCAACCGTAATTCACCGCTGTCACCCAAACTTATTATATATAATTTTGTTCAGGAGAAACAGGACTTTCATTTTATATCAAATATTTATATATGAAACATAATTTATTATGAATAAAATTAAAAAAACTGTGAGAATGTTTTTTATTATTTTTCATTTGTAGTTCTGCCTCACATTTAAGCTGTAAATGTCATAATACTGTTTCACTGCAGAAAAATGCACATATTTGTAATCAGCGATGTCTCACGAGTACAACAATACCCCCCATTAACAGGTTTTATGGTGTTTTGGAAAGTTTCAGGCTCAAATATAGAACGTTCCATTTTCAAATTGAAATTGGACAGATTTGTAATGTTACCTTTGAGACGGTGTGGTAGCCCAGGAATGAGAATTACCCCCATAATGGCATACCATTTGAAAAAGTAGACAACCCAAGGTATTAAACGTGGGGTATGTTTAATCTTTTTAGTAGCCACTTAGTCACAAACACTGGCCAAAGTTAGCGTTCATATTTGTTTTTGTGTGAAAAAAGCAGAAAACTAATATTTGGCCAGTGTTTGTGACTAAGTGGCTACTAAATCCATCATGGGGGTAATTCTTATTCCTGGGCTACCATACGGTCTCAAAGGCAACATAACTAATCTGGTAAATTTCAATGTCAAAAAAATGAAATGCAAGCCTTATATGTGACTCTCTAACTTTCCAAAACACCATAAAACCTGTTATTCTCGGGAGACTTCACTAAACACAAATATTAGTGTTTTAAAACAGTAAAACATATTACAACAATAATATAGTCCATAAAAGTGCCGTTTGTTTGTAAAAAAAATGCAAAAAATTTAACTTTTACTTAATATATCATCGTTGTAATACAATTTACAAGCTTTAAACACTAATATTTGAGTTCAGCAAAGTCTCCCGAGTAAAACAGTACCCCCTGTACAGGTTTTATGGTGTCTGGAGAGTTACAGGGTCAAATATAGTGCTTGCGAATTAAATTCTCTGCACTTTCTCCCTGTGTTGTCAGGCATGTCAATCAAATTTTAATTAATCAAATCACATAATTATTTTAAAAGATTACTTAAATATACACATAGAATTTTAATATATATGCATTTATAGGTATTTAAATTCTACGTGTATACTAATGTAATCTTTTATGTAATTATATGTATTTATCTCTATATATATATTTGCGGTTATTTGTATTTTATATATAGATAGATATATATAGAATGTCATTCTAAGTGTATTTTGTTACCAATATATATATATATATATATATATATATATATATATATTAATAACAAAATACAGTTAGAATGAAATTACATATGAATATATAATTTATTTTAAATTTTGTTTCAATATTTTATTTATTTATTTTATTATTTTATTTATTTATTATTGTAATTATATATATATATATAATATATGTCTATACATTCTATATATAATATATATACATATTATATATATGTAACGTCATTCTAAGTGTATTTTAATATCATTATATATATATATGTATTATTATATGTATTATATATATACTAATATTAGTATTAAAATACATTACGTATGACATTACATATATAATATGTATATATATTATATATACATGTATTATATATATAAAAATACTTTTATTTTATTTTACACATGTTTAATGATTTTTTTTTACAGATCCCACCAGCAGGGGGACTGTCTGACATTTCAGACAGTCCCCCTGCTGGCAGATCCACAGCCAGCTATAGGGGGCCATGTGATCGCTCTTTGAGAGCGATCACATGGCCCCCGGGGGCCTCATTTGCCGGGGGAGGGCTGCCTGGGCTGTGAGGCAGCCCTCCAGAAGAGGATCGTGGCAGAGGTAAGTAGTTGCGATCTCCTGGCGGCTTAAGCCGTTACGGCATTCTATGCCGCCGCAATGGCTTTAAAGCCCTTTAAAGCCGTGACGGCATAGAACGCCGTAACGGCGTTAAGGGGTTAAAAGAGTACCCTCTAAATTCTCTCTTTTGTTTTCCTTCCCCTTACACCGTCCGTCCGAGTTTTATACCATAACACGGAAAGAGAAGACGTATAATGATGAAGGAGAGGAGAGAAGCAGAAGAGAGAGAAAAAAAGGAAAAATAAAAAATAAAACAAGAAATTCCCATCCCTATCTATTATTTAGGATTTAATTTAATCCATATATATTTCTTCCAAGTGATAATTATTTGAACATTTTACCTCTCACTATTTACTCTTACTCTATTTGTGGTATTCCTCTTATATTACCCCTTTTCACTCTACTTCCCCCTTCCCTCCTTTCCCTACCCTCCCTCCCCTTCCCCTAATTTAAACAAATTTTTACAGTGTACCATTTATATGTATTAGTCTTACCGCTAGTGTGTTTTCATTTACTCTAAGATTTTAAATTCATGTATTGCACATAAATATATATATTACTAATCTAACAAGCTTTTGACCCATTTTAATTGTGTATTATATTTACTTATTTGAATTTCCCTTTTATTTACCTTCAGTTTAATTATTAAACCTTATATCTATAGGTGCATTTAGTATCAATCCTCATTGCTACACCCTCATAATTCATTTTTTTCTCAGTTATTACTGTATTTACCAAGAACCATTGCATTACATTCTTAAGTGACTATTATGAATCACAGTTAATACTTTAGTGAAAAATTCTCATCCGTGTTGGTTTCTAAATTAACAATTTAGTGAAATCTTTATTTTTTTTCCTATGGTAACATGTGATTGAGATAGTTATCTCTAGTAATTATTATTTCATTCAACCTTATATATATTTTTTTTCATAAATTCTTTATGTGACAAATTCCCCTCTCCAAGTGAGTTTTCCACGAGCTCCTGGAGGAGCCTGCTTGCCAGCCCTCTGCCCATAGACTATGGGCTCTGCAGGGAAACCTGTAAAAGACTACCAAACTTGACCGACTGTTAGCACTGATTTCCCTGGAACTGTTTTGGGCATAGGAACATGTGCACGCTCGGTCAAAACTATGACTTCCAGGAAATTCCTGAACCCCTGCTCTGATCTGGGTTATGTTTGGATATGTTGTTCACCCAGATCAGGGCAATCAGGATATGTTGTGTTTTGGGGTACTTATGGCACTTTATAAAAATGTGTGTTTTTTCTCCCTGGGGATAATTAAGTTAATGCATTATCTGCCTTAATTATATCACAGGCAGATGGGAGGGATTGTGTACTGTATTTGGGAGTGTCATTCATTGTCACATTGTTTTTATTGGCTTGTACACTTTGTGTCCCTGTGCCCAACAAGGTCCACCTGGGCGTCACCCTTGTTGGGAAATCTGTATAACAGGCAGTGTGCTTCCATTGAGTTCTTCTTCTTCACCCTCAATACTGAGTTCTGTCTCTTATTGGGGGGGGAATTGCTATATCACTACAAGGGATTGCTATAATCACAATACTCCCTTGGATTCCCTAAGCTCTTGGAAGAGTGATGGCACGCCCACCTTCGCGGCCCCTGCAACGGAGGGAGAGGGCGCTTTGGCGTGGCTTGTAGGGGAGTAGGAGGAGTGATCAGGAGGTCGGTGGCAGAGTGGGCGAGGGGAATGGTAGAGTGGGTGGAGAGAGGGGTAAGGGGCAAAAAGCCTAGAGATAAAAGGCAAGGGGGAGGGGGAAGCTTGGCTGCTGTGGCCTCAGGTCTAATTGATTTGTGTGTTTTTGTGTCTGACCTGTGGGCTTTTGTCTTGCCTTGTCTGTGCTTTCTGGTGTCCCAGTTAATGGGATTTAGCTATGTCTTGTTATTTGGTGTTTGCTTTAGGGGTTTGTGGGTGGTTATGTCTACAGGTGTTCTTTCTGGTGGTTCTGTGGGTTGAGGTTCATGAGCGCTTTGATCCTGAGTTGTTCTGGTCCCATAGGTCTCAGGTTTTTTGGAAGGCTTTGTATGAGCCCAACCTTATATTAATTTCACTCACACGAGCACCTATTAAAACAATCTTCATTAGAGGTCATCCCTACCCCCTCCATTATAAAAATATTGGGTCCCCATATGTTTAACACAAGAACCCATTACAGTGTACACATAAATGCATATTATGAGTCACTATAAACAGTTATGTGCGGTTATCCTCTTCTCAGAGAGAGAGAGAGGAAAGAAAAAAAAATATTCCCCTTTTTTTTTTCTTCCCTTTTCCAAGTGTCCATTCATTCTCCTATCTTCTTTATAACTGCTATAACTCACAGTTGTTACTATCAACCCTTTTAAACCTAACCTGGAGCATAAAATATTTAGAAAAATAGAGCCTTTTTGTTTCATATGCAGTCTTTTTTAACTTGCTCAATTCATGGCCACATAGATTTCCTATTTCTTTGGATGCAATAACCTTTCATGCAATGGCCTTCAAAGATGTTCACAGAAGAAAAAAAAAAAAAAAAAAACCTTCCCTCTTCCACACATCACCTCTACTTCCCCACTTAGTGAATCATTGATCTATTTTTTTCCTTCATCTATAAATTAGCTTCTTCAACTGATATTGACACAGTCAAGTGTCCATCTAGCAGAATCCTTTATGTTTTCTTCTCTCAGTATACTCATTTTTTCCTCTAAGTTAGAGTAAAAAAAAGATAAATCCTGTAATACACTATATTTTTGAATTCTTCATCTTAAAGAGGTTTTGATCTGCTCAAACGGAGAAAAGTATCCTAAATTGATATGATTGGAAATTGACAATAATATATTTTGATACATTTTCTGATAAATTCCCATAAGGACCAGAGTTTATTCAACATTTCCATAATTTTATCTTGCGTGACTGACTCTGGAACATTTCTTAGTCGCAAGTTATTTCTTCTTGCTCTGTCCTCCATATCTCCCATTTTCAATTCCAGATTTTTAAGTTGATTATTCACTGATTATTCTCCACTCTTCTCTCCACCACCTTGATACTGTTTGTCAAGCCTCCAATCTGCTGCTTTATATCTTCTGTGTTTTCATTAATTTGGTTAGTTATAGCCTCTAATTGTTTTTGTAGGCAGTTTCTTAGAAATTCTGCTGTAATAGGTATATCATTGAGATAATTAGCACTACTTAAAGAATTGTCAATTCCAATTAGTGATAGAACTGAATCTTCTGTTTTTCTTTCTTTTAAACTTTATTCACAGGTGAAAAAAAATTAGCTGCACCCTTTTCCCCCTTGTTATCCTTTTTATAGCTGTTTTTTCTTGAGCTTTAGTTGCCATAGCTCCAAAGTTATAGGGATTTTTCTCTTTTTTTTTCTTCCTTCCCCCCTTTCCTCCTGCTTCCCTTTAACTTTTGTCTCCTTTACCTTTTTCCCCACTCCTTCATTGGTCTGTATTTTTCCTATAATACAGATGTTGGGACTGGGTACATTCCATCTTTAATTGAAATATTTCCAATAAGTGCATGGAGTACAGAAAAGGAAAAATAGAAAATGCAGAAACTGCTTCTTCTGTGTTTACTTTTAAAAATTATAAAGTAAACATAAGTGTCAGCTTCCAATCTTATGTTGTAGCAGCCAAATGCTTAAATAAACACTTTTCCCCCAGGACCAGGACCCTTATCGTGATATTCCTTTTACTAGAAACTTAGACAGTGTTTCTAAGCTTGTTAGTATCAAGGATATATTATAGGCACTTGATTCCTTCAATTCTGCTCCTTTCAGCTGAATGCCTGGTACACTACTTCTTTCATCAATTCAAGTTATCGTGAGTACATAGACCTTCGTTCATCGCTTCAGCCACGTAGTCAGTATGACAGCCCTGGAATCGCCATTCCGCCACTGCAAGCTCAGCATCAGCCTGGTGAGCTTCCTTAACTCCGCCCCTGGAATGCGTGCAGGAGCGTGCTTATGTCATCCCGGTGCAACCCATCACCCTGCTTTTTAATGTTTTCTTTATGGTTGCCATCTTGATATTCAGGCATGCATTCTCTGTACACAATACATAAAGAAATACAGTAAAACCAGTGGAATACACAAATATGGAAATAAACCAAGAGTTCCTCATACACCTTAGTGAGTACCCTTCGCCCTCACAATAAACGAAATATACATACAATGTAAGGTGGAGTTTCTTCTTGTTTACAATAGATAACAATTAAAATGGGATTTCTTCTTATTAAAAATAGATACCCTAGAGATAAAACACAGAAGGACACATCATAGTGCAATATTGTCTGAATGTTCTATAAATATTAGGGAAATGTGTGAAAATAAACTCACAAAGCGAGAGCCTATGGAATAAGGCTCAATCTTCCAGCGTTGTGGGATTAAGGTTCCCACTCCCTTCTTTATGCTGCCTGAAGGTGATGAATAATATGATGTTCTCTCACAGGTTAGTACAGGAGGTGATAGTACAAATCAGTACAGGAGGTGATAAATAGAATGATGTCCTCTCACTGGTTGGTACAAGTAGTATAAAGTGCTTTATTAATAAAGTGCACAAGTAAAGTATAAAAAACAAGACCTTACAGTTGTAGGCAGTCTTATAGAGATAGTCTCTAGTAGCAAAACGCGTTTCTCCTCTTGATGAGGCTTCCTCAGTTGCTGTAGATTCTTGCTATGGGTGTTCTTCATTTGTAGTACAAATTTCGCGCCGTTTTCCCGGCTTAATTATTCAATCGTGGCGTTTTTACTTCCGCGTTCCACGAGTGGAACACATAGATACAGTCATTTCCGGTTTCGGCATATGCGTTCCAACAGTGGAACGCATGCATTCCGGTTCCGGTTTCCGTGTATACAGGCATGGCTCTGCATCCTGTTCGGTCCAATTCTCCGATATCAGTCCATAGAGGATAGTTATTGTTGAACAATAAAGTAAATAAAAAAAGGAAAGCATGATTAAGAACAAAAACAGATGCATGATTAAGAACAAAATCAAGTGCAATAGAGAAAAGCATTTCTCATGTGGAAATGCAAGACATCAAAGGGTTTCTATGTGAATCTTGTTATTTGTGTAGTGAAAGAAAAAAGAATATAAAAATAAAAATAAAGATAAAATAAAATAAAATAAAACAGCCCCTAAATAGGTAAAAAGTTATTTAAAACTATTAGAAATAGATGGTTTACCCCTTAAGGACCAAACTTCTGGAATAAAATGGAATCATGACGTGTCACACATGTCATGTGTCCTTAAGGGGTTAAACATAATAGTGACACTGTATATTTAAAAAATACTCTGTATATTTAAAAATGGGTTGACTAAAAATAGGAGACTTTTTATGGGAAAGGTGTTAATCGGGTAAAAATTACTAAATATTTAAAAATGTCAAACCTCAAAATCTGAATTAAGACCATGGGGGATGAGGGTTTTAAAGGTATATATGAATTTCATTTCCTCTTTCCCTAATGTTTTAATGTAATTACCCCCTCTCCAATCCCTTTTCACTTCTTTAATTGCACAGAAGAACAAGTTCTCCGGATTTTGGTTATGAATATCCTTAAAATGTTGCGATACGCTGTGGGTTTCCAGGCCATTTTTAATGTTGCGGATGTGTTCGGCAATTCTAGTTTTTAAAGGTCTAATGGTTCTCCCCACATACAGCAGATTACAAGGGCATTTTAAAATATATATAATACCTTTGGAGTGACACGTGAGGTGGTCTTTGACAATATATGGTTTCTGAATGATACCTTCTAAATCTTCAAGGTGTCTCCTTGTCTGTTTCGTTATTCTGCATGGGAGGCATGTACCGCAACCATAAAATCCTTTAAGATCCTGAATAAAATGTTTGGGTTTTGTAGGGTTTAGGTGACTTTTGACTAATATATTTGTAAAATTTCTGGCTCCTCTATATGTAATCCTAGGTTTTGGTGGTAAAATTTTGTATAAAATAGGGTCATCTTTTAGTAGGTGCCAATATTTATTTATAGTCTTATGTATACGCTTGTTATGTCCATTAAAATTGCAGATAAAGGGAACTTTGTTAGTATCAGTTCTCGTTCTCTTTGGTTTATATTGTATAAGTTGATTCCGTTTTAATTTACCTACATCTTCTAAATCTTGATTCAAGGTGATTTCGTTGTATTCCTTTTCCATGAACTGCTGTTTAATGTAATGGGCCTGTTCTAAATAATTGCTATCTAATTTGCAATTGCGGCGAATTCTTAAAAATTGGCTCCTAGGGGCATTCTGTAGCCAAGGGTTATGATGGCAACTACTGGTATCAATATAACTATTGGCGTCCACTGGTTTAAAATAGTTTTTGGTGACTATCATGGCATCTTGAACCACTGAAAAATTAATGTGGTGTGTACTATAGGTGCCAGTTAAATTGATACCATAGTCGTTAGTATTGAGGTATGCAATAAATTCTATTAAGGTCTCTGTAGTGCCGGTCCATATAAAAAAAATATCATCTATGAAACGGCAATAGGACACCAAACTCGCCCCCCATGGATGTCCTTGAAGTACAGATGCCTCTTCCCAGAATGACATGAAGAGGTTGGCATAGCTTGGGGCGAATTTGGTGCCCATCGCCGTTCCACAGATTTGCAGATAAAAAGTGTTCTCAAACCAAAAATAATTGTGAGTTAAAATAAGTAAAATACCTTCTAAAATGTATTGATTATTCTTCTTTAAAATCCGATTTTTCTAAAAAATGTTTCACTGCTGCTATTCCTCTCTCGTGGGGTATAATACTATATAGCGCAGTTACATCACAGGTGACTAATGTGTTGCCTTCTATCCATTTTGTTTGTTCTAAAATTTGTAAGACATGGATCGTGTCCTTCAGATATGTAGGGTTTTTTATGACGATAGGCTGCAGAATGGTGTCTATGTACTCTGAGATTCTAGTTGAGATGGAATCTATGCCTGATATAATTGGTCTTCCTGGGGGGTTGGTTATGTTTTTATGAATTTTGGGTAATAGGTAAAAGACCGGTATTTTAGGGTTGTCTATCCACAGGTAGTCTGCCTCTTTATCAGTAAGAATTCCTAAGCTTTTTCCTTTTTCCACATACTGTTTAAAAATTTTTATAGTATCATTAGTGGGGTTATGTGTTAGTTTCTGATAAGTGGAGGAGTCTGAAAGTATTCTATTTGCTTCTTTAATGTATACATCTTTGTCTAGAATAACAGTTCCTCCCCCCTTATCGGCAGGTTTGATCACTAATTGATCATTACTTTTAATTTCTTTTAAAGCTTTTTTTCCCTTATTGATAAATTTTGTTTGTATTTATTAATTTTCCCAAATTTCTCTACGTCCTTCATCACCATTGTTTTGAAAGTTTGGATTGCGTCTGAAATCAGGTGTCTTGGGAAGAACTGGGATTTAGCTTTAAGTGATGTGTGGATATATCCATCATTTAGTTCTTCTGGTAGCTTATTTTCTTTATTATAAAAAAAATTATTTAGACATAATTTTCTTTTAAATAGATTCATGTCGACAAAAAAATCAAAAGGGTTTGTACTACAAATGAAGAACACCCATAGCAAGAATCTACAGCAACTGAGGAAGCCTCATCAAGAGGAGAAACGCGTTTTGCTACTAGAGACTATCTCTATAAGACTGCCTACAACTGTAAGGTCTTATTTTTTATACTTTACTTGTGCACTTTATTAATAAAGCACTTTATACTACTTGTACCAACCAGTGAGAGGACATCATTCTATTTATCACCTCCTGTACTAACCTGTGAGAGAACATCATATTATTCATCACCTTCAGGCAGCATAAAGAAGGGAGTGGGAACCTTAATCCCACAACGCTGGAAGATTGAGCCTTATTCCATAGGCTCTCTCTTTGTGAGTTTATTTTCACACATTTCCCTAATATTTATAGAACATTCAGACAATATTGCACTATGATGTGTCCTTCTGTGTTTTATCTCTAGGGTATCTGTACACAATACAACTTAAAAATGCCTTCTCCCATATAAAGGGGAATGTTTTCTAAATGTCTAAAAAAACAAACAAAAAAAACTCTTAAAATATATCATATACATAGATACATGCATTTCGGTTAGTCAGTCTACATTTGAATGTTTTCTTTGTCTACCCTCTTGGTATTCCAGCACTAATTGGGCATATATTGTTTAGTAATTATGTGGCTAGGTGTTGCAACTGACTGTACAAATTTATGTCAGGCCACACTTGGGCCTATACATGTGGTTGAGGAGATAGAAATATAAACATGTATATACATTCTCTGTACACAATTGTAAAAAATCTGTATCGTCTTTAAGGGGGAATATCTTCTAAATATCTAAAAATCTTCTTACTAAAACAACCTCAAACTCATAAAATGTATCATATGCATTTCAATTAGTCAACCTACATTTTAATGTTTCTGTCATGCCTTAATTATGGTATCCTCTTACTTCCTGGTTCCACGGAGCTTAGCCACACCTCTTTATGACACGGTCTCCCTATTTAAGCTGACCGCACCAGCTGATCGAGGCTGGATTAATGAACTACGTTCCGTACTCACGAACCGGCTGCAACATCGTTGTGAAAGCCTCTGTTACCGGACCGGACTGGAAGACTTCAAGTTCCCTTCACCTTTCCTCATCCACGACTAAAGCTGAACTCTCACCATTCAGGATAAACCGCCTCTGAGGAGATCTCGTCAACCAGTGTTCTATGTGCCGGAAGCTAAGTAAAACCTCTGTGATAAGCGTTGCATCTCAAAGCTGTTAATTCCTGTCTCCAAAGTCCTTCGTTAAAACAAACCCGTTACAGCTAACTTCAACTCATACTTTGTCTCAGTTAGCTGCATCTGTCTTACTTCAGTTAAAGTCTATGGAACAGCTATTGTAACTTCTTATCACCTAATTAATTAATACTACTAAAGGACTCTTTCTGATTCAGTTATCGTTTACTACTTAAAGCTACAGTGCCTATAATTGTGGACTTCAGTTATCGTTTACTACTTAAAGCTACAGTGCCTATAATTGTGGACTTCAGTTATCGTTTACTACTTAAAGCTACAGTGCCTATAACTGTGGACTTCAGTTATCGTTTACTACTTAAAGCTACAGTGCCTATAATTGTGGACTTCAGTTATCGTTTACTACTTAAAGCTACAGTGCCTATAATTGTGGACTTCAGTTATCGTTTACTACTTAAAGCTACAGTGCCTATAATTGTGGACTTCAGTTATCGTTTATTACTTAAAGCTACAGTACCTGTAAATTGGAATTAAAGTCAATACCTTTTACTTTTTCTAATAAATATTTAAACTATAAGAAATCTGCAGTTGTGTTCCTTCATAACAAATGTTTAGACGTGACAGTTTCTTTGTTGATGCCCTCTTGGTATTCCAGCACTTATTCAGCATACATTGTTTAGTAAATGTGTGGCTGAGTGTTGCTACTGACTGTCTAAATTTATGTCAGACCCAAACTTGGGCCTATACATCTGGTTAGCATTTATGGTACTGCCTGTTAATAATCTGTCTTATTTCACTGGCTGTCACTACTTACGTTGGTTTAGCCCTTTCTGTGCTCCACATTAGCCTAGTCAAACATACTTTAATATTATGTCGGTCATAATGACGTCAAGTCCACACTTGGGCCTATACATGTGGCCATGATACATTTATGACAGGTCCATATTTGGACCTATACATGTGGTTAGCCTTTATGGTACTGCCTTGATGATAATCTGTCTTAATTTACTGTCTGTCACAACATTGTCTTAGCCCTTTCTGGGCAAAGGTCACACAGGCTTAGTGAATCGTAATTTAAAATTGCCGGGCATAATTATGTCTGTTAACTACTGTATGCACGTACGCTGTTTCTACTGTTCATATGCTAATTTGCAGTTTGTTTAATATTATTTTATTTATATAGCGCCAGCAAATTCTGTAGCCCTATAATGCCTCTAACACATGGTGCAGTTATTTGAAAACTGAATGTTTTCTTTGTTTGCTGGCCACATCCAGTTGCTCATGCACATCAAACTTGCATAAGTTCGCTTCACGTTCTACCACCCAGGTTCCTCATCAGCATTTTAGAAACCGTTCACATCTCTGCCATCTGCAGACAGCATGTTTTCTCTGTTACACTAACTTGTTTCAATTGTGTTCGACTGCATTTCAACTGGCAAAGTATTCGCAATAACTTTTACTGTCATAGTCATACGATCCACATGCGTTCAGTTTCTCTCATGTAGTCATGTTCATTAAGCAATAAAGTTATAGCTTATGCTAATATTATTCTAGCATGTGCCGTTGCCTTCAACCTTATTCTTCCAGGCTAATTATAACTATTTATCATCCTCCTAAGAGTTCCATAAGTATGTAAGTAACTGTCTTTTATCTCTTATAAAACTCTTATATATTGTATATGACCATCAAAGCTACTAAAGCTTTTTGCCCACTGTTGCATTCTAGAGGCATGGGCTTCAGTTCCCATTATGAGTCAGTCTGCAGACACCACGATTATTTGGATCAGTGGGTATGTATAAAAGTAAGTGTATAAGAATTTACATACGGTCTCTATTCTGCTCAACATTTCATACACTTGATATTTATTAGTTACTCTCCCGTCTCATCAACAACATGTCTCAGTCCTATCCAAATGTTCCACAGCTACACAACCTTTTTCTGTTTCGCATCCTACCTGTTACCTGCATTAATCCCAAAAAAGATCACGCAGTCACCCTGTAACGCTAGACCCAATTGGGCCTCCCCACCCCGTCGGTATATATATATATATATATATATATATATATATATATATATTTGCCAACAAACTGCCGCTCACCGGTCTTGTAAAAGTCCAAAATTTATTTAGAAATAATTAAAAAAGAGACCAACGTTTCAGTCCCCGTTCGGGACTTTCCTCAGGGTAACAAAACAATAATAAATACATATGCAGCAAACAAACAATATATAGGTAAATATAATTGGTTAAACTCACCCAGGTGCAGTGAAGACGGAACCGCCGTGTGTAGTGGCCCTTCCGGGTATGCGCGCGCACACCCGCTTGGACTCCGCCCCCTTTACGTGCACGTGATACGTGCTAGGCGTATAATGTGTATACAGTTGCTAAGCAACATGGTGTGTGTGCAACCGGCTGGGTAACAACAAAATGAACAATATGACATGCCGGCATAATGAAAAGATACAAAAACGTATCGGTTTTGTGCCCAAGATCTACAGTCTAAATGATCTTATGGTGCACAGTCTTAAACATTCGTGATTATAGAATATATACTTAATGAAAACAGTGTGTGTTCCGATTTATTACAGAACTGGATAATAGATGTGCATGTGTTTAATAACCATGAAGATGTGGCATTTTAACTCCCACAGTGCAGTGTAAGTAGTTAGAAATGTGAGACATACTTACTTACATGGTAAGTAAACATCTAAGTGTAAGAATGTCCATAAATACTTAGACCGATGTAATGAACACCTGGTGCAATGTAAAATGCCCAACCACCACTTCTACTTAAACAGGCATGTGTACTAAATATTAAATCTGAAAAAAGAACATATATTAATGCCTTTTAATCCGGTTGTCTATATCTAATATAGGCAAATACCCGAGTACTGTATAAATCAAGAAATATAATTAAATTAACTAGAAAAATACACTATAAAAATTGATACATGTTACAGGAGTTAAATAAATGCATAATATGGGATACTCTCATTTAACCCTTTCGGAGCCATAGTTCCCAACTGATAAATCCAAAACGCTTCTTTTTGGAGCAGCATACGACCCCTGTCACCACCCCTTCTTGGGCAAGGTACATGGTCTATACCCACAAATTTAAGTGAGGATAATGGATGTGCTTTCTCCAGAAAATGTTTGGCCACCGGTTTGTCAGATTGGCCATCTCGATAGGCCAGCCTGATACTTGACCGGTGGCCACGTATACGTTCACAGATGGGGGTTTCCGTCTTGCCCACATAATAAAGCCCACAGGGGCACATAAGCTTGTAAATGACATACGGTGTCTTACAAGTGATAGTATGTCTGATGTCATATATTTTATTAGTGTGAGGATGGCAAAACTTTTTAGATGGGATCATGTGCCCACACGTGACACATCCCAGGCAACGTACACAGCCGCGTATATTGGACTTCAGTGTCTTGGTATAACTGTCCACAGGGTCTGTATGTACCAGAATGTCACGTAAATTGCGGTTTCTTCTGTAGCAGATCATCGGCGGTTCCTTGAAAATCTTGGGCAGGGAATCGTCAGTGGATACCATCTTCCAATTGTCCTTGATGAGTGCTGTTACCTTGTCTGCAGTACTGTGGAAGGTCAATGGAAACACCATACGTTGTGAAGAGTGCGCCTTATCCTTCCTTGGGGCTAGCCTGGCCTGGATGAGTGCTTCTCGCAGCACCCTATCTTCATAGCCTCTGTTCACAAATTTCTGGGTCATTGATCTCAGTTGTGTCTCCGCTATTTCTGCATTTGAGTTATTCCGTATCACCCTCTGATATTGTGCCTTCGGTATCGATTTTTTCAATGCCCATGGGTGTGCACTCTGGGCATGCAGGAGAGTGTTTCTGTCGGTTGGTTTTGAAAACAGAGTGTACTCAATACCATTTTTTCCATAAGATAGTTCCAAATCCAAATATTGGACTGAATGTTCACTGATATTAGAAGTGAACCTAATGGGTGTGGGTAGCTGATTCAGTGTGTCCACCATATTTTGGGCTCGTTCGGGTGTGTCCTTCCAGATAATAAGGAGATCATCAATGTAGCGGTAGTACCCCATTATTGATCTAGCATATGGGGTCAGTATGTATTGTGTTTCATACATATACATGTATGCATTGGCATATCTTGGTGCCACTGCCGAGCCCATGGAGGTTCCTGCTGTTTGTAGGTACCATTGATCTTCAAATCTGAAGTGGTTGTGATTCAAGATAAACAATAATAACTCCAATGCCGCTTCTATGGGGGGGCCTTGATAGAGTGATGTATTGCATAATACTTGCCGCATCGCTTCTACCCCTTCTATATGTGGAATAACTGTATATAGATTGGATACATCCATAGTGATGAAAATCGGCTTCGTGTCTCCAAACTCCAATGCTTTAAGATGATGTAGTAGAGACTGCGTGTCTTTGACACAGGTATACAGAGCTTCGACTGGTTTTTTGAAGATGAAATCTAGCCACTGTGCAATGGGTTCAAGGATGCCATCGATGGCTGAGACGATGGGTCTCCCAGGTGGTCTCTGTGCGTTTTTATGTATTTTAGGGATACTGTATATCACCGGAGTGCGGGGGTGGGTTTTGTTCAAAAAATGATACAATTCTGTATTTATGTATCCAGCCCTTAGATACATGTCCAGTATATCCACTAGTTTATTCTGTATTTCTACTGTGGGATCGCCCTTTAATTGGAAATACGTATCGGTGTCCATGAGCTGTCTTTTCAAATCGTCGGAGTAATATCCATAGTCCATAAGGACAATGCCGCCTCCCTTGTCCGCCGGACGGATAACTATCGTGGAGTCGTTAGACAATTCTCTGAGTAGACATCGCTCTTGTTTAGTCATATTATACTGTGGTTTGGACCTGCACGAAAAAATATCCTGGGACATCTTAGCCGTAGATGATAAAAAAGTTTTGATCGTGTGTTTAGTGCTGTGTGGATCAAATGTCGATCTGGTCTTGAATTTACTAATTCCCCTATCATCCTCTGATGGCTCTTTAGTTGAAGCATTTTGAAAAAACTCCTTCAGTCTCATATGTCTCCCGAATTGAAATAGTTCAGTACTCCACTTAAAGGTATTAGGGCCGCAGGTAGGTATAAACGACAGCCCTTTGCTTAAGGTGCTGATTTCATATGTACTGAGAGGTCTTCGGGAGAGATTGAAAATGGGGTTTACCTCCTGAACGGTGGTTTCCCCTTGGGCATCAGATTTGCTCTTACGGCCTCTCCTGATCCTGTGTCTTCGTCTCCTCGGTTTTTGCTTCTGGTGATAGTCCCTGAACCCGCTTGGCCTAAAAAAGGAGTGGGTTCTGGTTGTGCATCACTCTCAGACGCTGACTCCCCCGATGTGATATCCACCGTGGGGATGTTGGGGCGAACAATTCTTTTCCTGAATCTCCTAGGTCTAGGAGGGCGATCACCTGCAAGCCATCGATATACACGATGGTCGTGATAGTCTTGCTGTACTCTCTCAAACTTTTGTTTTTTGAATTTTACCAATTCCATTTTATATTTGAGTACTTCTGTTTTAAGTTGCTGCTGGATCTTAACGCCCTCACTTGAGGATAATAGTGCTGAGTGTTCTGTTTCCATCTCTGTTATATTACGCTTAACCTCCACCAAATCAGTTTTCACATCCTTGATAGCTATAAGCATAAGATCTAATGAGGCCCTGTTGAGTACATGGGTCCAATCTCTACATACAGTGGCTTTAAGCCTTCCTATAGTAGGAATATTGAGAAGCCTGAATCCCCGTGGGATCATCTTAGCCTTATAGTAATCGGACAGAAAAATACCATGTAGATCTAAGTCCGTACTTTTTTTATGTAACCGAAGAAGCTTAAAATAGACATCTTTAGGGGTGACATTACTGGGGAAACCCTGGCTGGTTTCATCCCATAATATGTCTGCTGCCTCCTCTGATGAAAATTGGAGGGTTTCAGCATGTTCACTGTAAGCTCCTGCTTGTACCAAAAAATCATCCATGTTTAAAAACAAAAACCGGCAGAGGATACCAATTAAATTAACCGCATATGGTCAGTATGCACTTCAAACAAAACCCATATATTTAACATAAAACGTGAAAAAAAGGATTTTTCACTTACTGCTGGTGCACTGAGGGTAAGAGGTAGAGTACTTGCCCTCTATACCATACAAGAAAATTGAAAATCCCCCGCACTCACGCTTAGTTGTGTGTCCAATTTGCCGGGTGCCTGGCATGAACTCCCATAGAAAGATATTTGCCAACAAACTGCCGCTCACCGGTCTTGTAAAAGTCCAAAATTTATTTAGAAATAATTAAAAAAGAGACCAACGTTTCAGTCCCCGTTCGGGACTTTCCTCAGGGTAACAAAACAATAATAAATACATATGCAGCAAACAAACAATATATAGGTAAATATAATTGGTTAAACTCACCCAGGTGCAGTGAAGACGGAACCGCCGTGTGTAGTGGCCCTTCCGGGTATGCGCGCGCACACCCGCTTGGACTCCGCCCCCTTTACGTGCACGTGATACGTGCTAGGCGTATAATGTGTATACAGTTGCTAAGCAACATGGTGTGTGTGCAACCGGCTGGGTAACAACAAAATGAACAATATGACATGCCGGCATAATGAAAAGATACAAAAACGTATCGGTTTTGTGCCCAAGATCTACAGTCTAAATGATCTTATGGTGCACAGTCTTAAACATTCGTGATTATAGAATATATACTTAATGAAAACAGTGTGTGTTCCGATTTATTACAGAACTGGATAATAGATGTGCATGTGTTTAATAACCATGAAGATGTGGCATTTTAACTCCCACAGTGCAGTGTAAGTAGTTAGAAATGTGAGACATACTTACTTACATGGTAAGTAAACATCTAAGTGTAAGAATGTCCATAAATACTTAGACCGATGTAATGAACACCTGGTGCAATGTAAAATGCCCAACCACCACTTCTACTTAAACAGGCATGTGTACTAAATATTAAATCTGAAAAAAGAACATATATTAATGCCTTTTAATCCGGTTGTCTATATCTAATATAGGCAAATACCCGAGTACTGTATAAATCAAGAAATATAATTAAATTAACTAGAAAAATACACTATAAAAATTGATACATGTTACAGGAGTTAAATAAATGCATAATATGGGATACTCTCATTTAACCCTTTCGGAGCCATAGTTCCCAACTGATAAATCCAAAACGCTTCTTTTTGGAGCAGCATACGACCCCTGTCACCACCCCTTCTTGGGCAAGGTACATGGTCTATACCCACAAATTTAAGTGAGGATAATGGATGTGCTTTCTCTTTCTTTATATTGTTTGTTTGCTGCATATGTATTTATTATTGTTTTGTTACCCTGAGGAAAGTCCCGAACGGGGACTGAAACGTTGGTCTCTTTTTTAATTATTTCTAAATAAATTTTGGACTTTTACAAGACCGGTGAGCGGCAGTTTGTTGGCAAATATCTTTCTATGGGAGTTCATGCCAGGCACCCGGCAAATTGGACACACAACTAAGCGTGAGTGCGGGGGATTTTCAATTTTCTTGTATGGTATAGAGGGCAAGTACTCTACCTCTTACCCTCAGTGCACCAGCAGTAAGTGAAAAATCCTTTTTTTCACGTTTTATGTTAAATATATGGGTTTTGTTTGAAGTGCATACTGACCATATGCGGTTAATTTAATTGGTATCCTCTGCCGGTTTTTGTTTTTAAACATGGATGATTTTTTGGTACAAGCAGGAGCTTACAGTGAACATGCTGAAACCCTCCAATTTTCATCAGAGGAGGCAGCAGACATATTATGGGATGAAACCAGCCAGGGTTTCCCCAGTAATGTCACCCCTAAAGATGTCTATTTTAAGCTTCTTCGGTTACATAAAAAAAGTACGGACTTAGATCTACATGGTATTTTTCTGTCCGATTACTATAAGGCTAAGATGATCCCACGGGGATTCAGGCTTCTCAATATTCCTACTATAGGAAGGCTTAAAGCCACTGTATGTAGAGATTGGACCCATGTACTCAACAGGGCCTCATTAGATCTTATGCTTATAGCTATCAAGGATGTGAAAACTGATTTGGTGGAGGTTAAGCGTAATATAACAGAGATGGAAACAGAACACTCAGCACTATTATCCTCAAGTGAGGGCGTTAAGATCCAGCAGCAACTTAAAACAGAAGTACTCAAATATAAAATGGAATTGGTAAAATTCAAAAAACAAAAGTTTGAGAGAGTACAGCAAGACTATCACGACCATCGTGTATATCGATGGCTTGCAGGTGATCGCCCTCCTAGACCTAGGAGATTCAGGAAAAGAATTGTTCGCCCCAACATCCCCACGGTGGATATCACATCGGGGGAGTCAGCGTCTGAGAGTGATGCACAACCAGAACCCACTCCTTTTTTAGGCCAAGCGGGTTCAGGGACTATCACCAGAAGCAAAAACCGAGGAGACGAAGACACAGGATCAGGAGAGGCCGTAAGAGCAAATCTGATGCCCAAGGGGAAACCACCGTTCAGGAGGTAAACCCCATTTTCAATCTCTCCCGAAGACCTCTCAGTACATATGAAATCAGCACCTTAAGCAAAGGGCTGTCGTTTATACCTACCTGCGGCCCTAATACCTTTAAGTGGAGTACTGAACTATTTCAATTCGGGAGACATATGAGACTGAAGGAGTTTTTTCAAAATGCTTCAACTAAAGAGCCATCAGAGGATGATAGGGGAATTAGTAAATTCAAGACCAGATCGACATTTGATCCACACAGCACTAAACACACGATCAAAACTTTTTTATCATCTACGGCTAAGATGTCCCAGGATATTTTTTCGTGCAGGTCCAAACCACAGTATAATATGACTAAACAAGAGCGATGTCTACTCAGAGAATTGTCTAACGACTCCACGATAGTTATCCGTCCGGCGGACAAGGGAGGCGGCATTGTCCTTATGGACTATGGATATTACTCCGACGATTTGAAAAGACAGCTCATGGACACCGATACGTATTTCCAATTAAAGGGCGATCCCACAGTAGAAATACAGAATAAACTAGTGGATATACTGGACATGTATCTAAGGGCTGGATACATAAATACAGAATTGTATCATTTTTTGAACAAAACCCACCCCCGCACTCCGGTGATATACAGTATCCCTAAAATACATAAAAACGCACAGAGACCACCTGGGAGACCCATCGTCTCAGCCATCGATGGCATCCTTGAACCCATTGCACAGTGGCTAGATTTCATCTTCAAAAAACCAGTCGAAGCTCTGTATACCTGTGTCAAAGACACGCAGTCTCTACTACATCATCTTAAAGCATTGGAGTTTGGAGACACGAAGCCGATTTTCATCACTATGGATGTATCCAATCTATATACAGTTATTCCACATATAGAAGGGGTAGAAGCGATGCGGCAAGTATTATGCAATACATCACTCTATCAAGGCCCCCCCATAGAAGCGGCATTGGAGTTATTATTGTTTATCTTGAATCACAACCACTTCAGATTTGAAGATCAATGGTACCTACAAACAGCAGGAACCTCCATGGGCTCGGCAGTGGCACCAAGATATGCCAATGCATACATGTATATGTATGAAACACAATACATACTGACCCCATATGCTAGATCAATAATGGGGTACTACCGCTACATTGATGATCTCCTTATTATCTGGAAGGACACACCCGAACGAGCCCAAAATATGGTGGACACACTGAATCAGCTACCCACACCCATTAGGTTCACTTCTAATATCAGTGAACATTCAGTCCAATATTTGGATTTGGAACTATCTTATGGAAAAAATGGTATTGAGTACACTCTGTTTTCAAAACCAACCGACAGAAACACTCTCCTGCATGCCCAGAGTGCACACCCATGGGCATTGAAAAAATCGATACCGAAGGCACAATATCAGAGGGTGATACGGAATAACTCAAATGCAGAAATAGCGGAGACACAACTGAGATCAATGACCCAGAAATTTGTGAACAGAGGCTATGAAGATAGGGTGCTGCGAGAAGCACTCATCCAGGCCAGGCTAGCCCCAAGGAAGGATAAGGCGCACTCTTCACAACGTATGGTGTTTCCATTGACCTTCCACAGTACTGCAGACAAGGTAACAGCACTCATCAAGGACAATTGGAAGATGGTATCCACTGACGATTCCCTGCCCAAGATTTTCAAGGAACCGCCGATGATCTGCTACAGAAGAAACCGCAATTTACGTGACATTCTGGTACATACAGACCCTGTGGACAGTTATACCAAGACACTGAAGTCCAATATACGCGGCTGTGTACGTTGCCTGGGATGTGTCACGTGTGGGCACATGATCCCATCTAAAAAGTTTTGCCATCCTCACACTAATAAAATATATGACATCAGACATACTATCACTTGTAAGACACCGTATGTCATTTACAAGCTTATGTGCCCCTGTGGGCTTTATTATGTGGGCAAGACGGAAACCCCCATCTGTGAACGTATACGTGGCCACCGGTCAAGTATCAGGCTGGCCTATCGAGATGGCCAATCTGACAAACCGGTGGCCAAACATTTTCTGGAGAAAGCACATCCATTATCCTCACTTAAATTTGTGGGTATAGACCATGTACCTTGCCCAAGAAGGGGTGGTGACAGGGGTCGTATGCTGCTCCAAAAAGAAGCGTTTTGGATTTATCAGTTGGGAACTATGGCTCCGAAAGGGTTAAATGAGAGTATCCCATATTATGCATTTATTTAACTCCTGTAACATGTATCAATTTTTATAGTGTATTTTTCTAGTTAATTTAATTATATTTCTTGATTTATACAGTACTCGGGTATTTGCCTATATTAGATATAGACAACCGGATTAAAAGGCATTAATATATGTTCTTTTTTCAGATTTAATATTTAGTACACATGCCTGTTTAAGTAGAAGTGGTGGTTGGGCATTTTACATTGCACCAGGTGTTCATTACATCGGTCTAAGTATTTATGGACATTCTTACACTTAGATGTTTACTTACCATGTAAGTAAGTATGTCTCACATTTCTAACTACTTACACTGCACTGTGGGAGTTAAAATGCCACATCTTCATGGTTATTAAACACATGCACATCTATTATCCAGTTCTGTAATAAATCGGAACACACACTGTTTTCATTAAGTATATATTCTATAATCACGAATGTTTAAGACTGTGCACCATAAGATCATTTAGACTGTAGATCTTGGGCACAAAACCGATACGTTTTTGTATCTTTTCATTATGCCGGCATGTCATATTGTTCATTTTGTTGTTACCCAGCCGGTTGCACACACACCATGTTGCTTAGCAACTGTATACACATTATACGCCTAGCACGTATCACGTGCACGTAAAGGGGGCGGAGTCCAAGCGGGTGTGCGCGCGCATACCCGGAAGGGCCACTACACACGGCGGTTCCGTCTTCACTGCACCTGGGTGAGTTTAACCAATTATATTTACCTATATATTGTTTGTTTGCTGCATATGTATTTATTATTGTTTTGTTACCCTGAGGAAAGTCCCGAACGGGGACTGAAACGTTGGTCTCTTTTTTAATTATTTCTAAATAAATTTTGGACTTTTACAAGACCGGTGAGCGGCAGTTTGTTGGCAAATATCTTTCTATGGGAGTT